>NC_092369.1:1801161-1991161 GCF_030848805.1 Temnothorax longispinosus
CTCAAAATACCGCCATGTTTTGAAGGACTACAAATTAGTGTTAAATCTATTTTACAATTATGGGATGATTTGAAAACCGAAGGAGTAAAATTTTTCATGATTTCTAGAGTAAACCAAGATCCGTTGGAAAATCTATTTTCCATGACACGTATGTATGGTGGAACATATAATCAAAATCCAAGTACAAAGGCTTTTCGACTATTATTACAAAAAAATATTGTATTATCTAAGCCTGCACAATCTGCAAATTGTTTGGATGATGAAGATGAAATTTTATTTCAAAGTGTAACAAATACATCTGCATCTGCATCTACATCTACATCTACATCTACATCTATTGATCAAATAACAGCTAACGACTTCGAAAGGGATGATGATGAAAATATATTGATGAATGTCGAAAAAATTGTTGTGGACGTATCAGATGTAGATAATGAAACTTTAGAAGCATCTGCTATTGAATATTTTGCAGGATTTGTTGCTAAAAAATGTGTCATGAAATCAAATTGTGAACAGTGTCGTGTCTCATTTATTGACACAAATCACGAACTGACAGACGCAAGACAAATATTAATATTTTTCCGAGCATATGAAACTAGTGATGGTCAGGAATTAGGACATTTATATGTCCCTACAGCAGAGTTTTCATTTGTATTTAAACTAATGAATGCAGTATTTGATGCAGGTTATCCTAATATTAGAGGAAATTATAACATATTAGATACTCTATTTCCATTGATGATACAAGCTGTACACATAAAGTATCCAGGTTGGTTTCAGCATGATACTTGCAGCATCCATCGAAAAAATCTTGCATATTATATGATAAAAGTTAAGATACATAAAGATGTAGTTTGGTTAGGACAGCGGCTAAGAGTTCAAAAAAATCGCTTTCAACGTAAACCTCCACAGAAATTGATAAATTTACAGAGTATGTAATAATATTAATTTCACATTTTACTCATCGCGGGATTTTGTGCGGATCGAGTAAAAAGATCGCAGCTTTTTGAGCAGAACGATTTATGAAAAGCACTCTCTCTCTCTCTCTCTCTCTCTCTCTCTCTATATATATATATATATATATATATATACAAATATTGAACAAATTATAAAATATTAATAAAAAGATACAAATATTGAAAAAATTATAAAATATCTTCTTATTTATGGCAACTCATATACTAATTTCTGTTTTATCTTTCATACATTTTTAGCTATTACCATCTTGTCGATGATAAAAGATTTGTACATTTCTGATGATAAAACAATGATTATATAAGGTAAAACTCCCTTCTTTCGGAATAGTCGAATAGCCAAAACAGTCGATAATGTCAGTATTCTTCAATTACCACCGGGCCCCCGGGCAGTCACGAAAATTTACCCCAGGGTTGTCGGTCTTTAATAGTATCTCGTCGGTGGTATAAGGTAAGTAAAATGATGATAATTCTTGAATTATTTTATATCATGATTCAACAATTTAATCAATTGAATGTTTTCCCGCAGGAAGTTGTTCGCAGATCTTCGTTGTTCACAAAATGGCTGACACGCATGTCGCTGGGCACAAGTACCCGCCGCTTCTCACTTCACAATGAATATAATTAATTTTGGTGACTCAGCACCTCTCGCTTTTGTATCGCGAGTGTGTAACGCGTTTTAGCGGGCGTCTTGCCGGTTGTTACGAATCGCGGGGCGAACCATCAACGCGTCCGGGCTCGACTCGCGGAACTTAGAATACGCGAGGAACTTTAGCGCGCGATATAATGTCACCTACTCGACGGTTCCCGACAGACTGCCTCGAGCGACGGTGCTCTCTCGGGCTCCCCACCATTGGTCGCAGCCCCCACTTCGTCGCCTATTGCGCCGCAGTGCCAGATGTTCCGACTTTCTTTCCCCCGCTTACGCTGTTTACGCGTGCGGACGTTCTGTAACGTCACCGCGGAAATTTCCACTGGATTTGCGGTCGCGCCGCTCACGCGTCCTGGCATCGATGCACCAGGTTTTCTACTTTGCTAATTTGCGTCTGCCGCCGCCGCCGACCTATGCGCACGACCTCTCTCGCGTTACGAAACATGCTCCCGGACGACTTCCTCGGAGAAGATGTCCGGGTGACTTTCACCACGCTCGCCGTTGACGCCGACCTCCTCTGATCGATCTTTGGGGTCGAGGAAACACGTTTCCACCGCTTGTTCCTGGAGACGACGTCCAGGTTCTTGAACCGTTGACCAAGGTCGCCGGCTTGACGCCGACCTCCCCTGACCGTCTCCCAGGTATCGGTCGTTCGTCATGGGCTCTTATTTTTAGGGGAAAGCGCACGGTCCGCAATTTCGCTTTGTCGGATCTCGCGGCCGACCTTCCCTGACGAATCTTTGAGCCTCGCGTGTGAGTCATGAGCCCTTATTCCCGGGCCAACGTGCCTGGTTTATGATTTTGCAAACGCGATCTTGCTTTTCGCTAACAATCTTCCCTGAATGATTTTCGAGCTTCCCGTGTCAGTCATGGGCCATCACTCACATTCGAGAGCTTTCGGTATTTTGTTTCACGAACGCGATCTCGGATCGCGCTACCGACTGTCCATGACTACTTCTTGTCTCTCGCACATCGGTCATGTGCCGTTGTTTCCGAGATTAAGCCCTCGGTAAACTATTTCGCGAACGCGGTTTCAGATCGCGCAAATTGACTGTCCATGACTCCTTTCATCGCTCGCACGTCGGTCATGGGCCGTTATTTCCGAGATTAAGCCCTTGGTAAACCATTTCGCGAACGCGGTCTCGAATCGTACCTTCCACCTACCCGGGCGTTTCCTGGGGCCCAAGAGTTTCTCCTGCGCTGTCCCGCTGTGAAGATTGCGTGTGGCTCGCGCTCAACGAGCGCGCGTCCTGTGTCGGTTCGCGTATATCAAATCAACCAATGTGTATCTTGAACCGGACAACCAAACAAAATGAACTTTACTCGACGCCTGTCGAAAACTTAAACTACTTGAGCTATGGCTCGGCGGACTCAGCCGCAAACGCACTTAAAGCTACTACAACTTTGCGCCGGATGGGAAATTATAATGTATATAAATCAACTTAGGAACTTTCCTCATCCTCGGAGCGCCTGAACTTGAGTCGATCATAGAGAGCTTGCCCCGTCGTCCGTTGACGGATCCTCTGCTCCGCTCGCCTGCTTTGCTGTGGCTCGCCGCACCGTCTCCGCTGAAAATCTACGAATAACGACGCGAGGAGATTTTATCGTTGGGTAACGCGACATCTTACCGCACGGTCGCATGGGAAGGCTCAGAGGACCATCCTAGGAACACGCCAATAGGGTCGGCGTCATAAAAAAGTGACGGTGCCAGAAGTTGGCGGCACCAACGTCTTCTCCTGGAACAAACAACGGAGAGCTGTTCAGGGCGAGCCTAGAGATGCACCTGTGAGGTCGGCGTCGACGGAAGTCAATGGTACTAGGAATTGGCGGCACCAGCGTCTTTTCCTGGAACAGGCGCTGGAGACGTGATCGGGATCTAGGAGACGCGATAGAGGGGTCAGCGTCGTCGGCGAACACGGCAAAGTTAAACCAAGCAACTTCGCCGAGAAGCGACATCGGGAACGTAACGAGGAGCATCCCGGAGTACGTGCGCAGAGGTCCTCGTCAACGCCCGAGCAACTTGACCAGACGCTATCAACCTGGAGAATCGGCGCCAGGAAATGTATGGAAATCTACCGAAGAACGACGAGAAGCTTCCACGGGTAGAATTTTCTGGAAACAATTCACTAGGCGAGTGCGTGAGTCATGCGGCGAACACGTGATAGCGCCGGTAAATACGTGCCGAATACAATAGGCGCGAATAACAAGTACGAAAGTAGGAGCGACACGGCATGGTGGGAAGGCAAAGCGAACATCGTTTCTCGAGGCAGTCTTTCGGATATAGCAGTAGCGGACGGACGTCTCTATATAGTATATTTCAATTGGGAACATAGATCTCGAATACGGACATAGTGTGCGAACATAGTTACTCGTTATATATAACAACCGAAAACTCCCGCGTAATTGCGCGTTAAATACTCGTTTGACAATAGCGAGGGGTACTTAGTTACTAAGTGGAAGTAAAGTGTTTGCCGTTAGGCGTAGGGCACGTAGATGCGGAATTTCTTCAATTGTGAAACACGTTGACCTTGAACCGACGATCTGCAATAAAAGAATCGTTAATTAAAGTCTCAAGATTAATTATACATACTTACCTTCTACTTACCTTGTCCATCGGCGATGATCCATCGTTGTCCAGAGGCAATCCGGTATGCGATAAGGCGAGAATCCGGGGAAATACAGCAGCGGCGATGATCCATCCGGGGCAGGAACCTGAAACAAAAGAAGAATATTAGAGTATTGTTAATAATCGAGACGACATCCTTAGGAAATTTTCTCGGTAGTAGTAGGTCAAACCGCGCGAGTGGCGACCGTTTGACAGGAACAAATATCATCCTCTCCCACGTAACAACCAGGAACGCCGCCTGGTGGCGGTCTTGGTCCAACTTCCCTAGGGCCCATTTCCGCCGCGTTTTCTCCTAAGGCCAGCTCAGCGAGGACAGAAACCTCGCGTAGAGCAAAAGGGCAAAAACTGGCTTGATCTCGATGTTCAGTACGCATAGAGACTGCGAAAGCACGGCCTATCGATCCTTTTGGCTTGAAGAGTTTTCAGCAAGAGGTGTCAGAAAAGTTACCACAGGGATAACTGGCTTGTGGCGGCCAAGCGTTCATAGCGGCTCGGCGGCGGGTAAGCACTGCCGGAGGGGCGGCTCGGGCCATCATCTCTATGTATCGATGGTCCGACAAGGACTCTCCGTGGCCACCCTCCAGCCGTGTATCTCGCGCGCGGCAGGGGGAGTCGCCCAGGTGAGATCGATTACCGAGGCCCCCTGCCGGCGCACACATGTGCTTTCTCGGCCCGTGTTTATGAGGCACAGCCTCGAGCCGAGCCTCGCCGCCCACCGCTCCAAGAATCTGCCCCTCGCGTTTGTGAGCGGGAAACCCCACAGCGAAGACTTCGCGTTGAAGTCCCCCGCCACAATGACCCGGCCAGTGGACACTTGCGGACACAACCCTCAATGTCCAGTAGTGTCCGCTCAAATCTGGCCAGGTTCCAGCTTGGAGGGGTGTATACTCCACGGAGATGAGTCCCCAATGCACCGCCACGAAACCCACCCCGGCCTCACCACGAGTGCACGGGGGGCCCGTGGCAGCGCTCTTCATGTGATAGCGACGGAGCCGCTACGGTCTTTGACTTACCAGGGGTGGACTGCTGGGACCCTGTAGAGCTCCGCCACCCCAAACTACACCGGCGCTCTGCCATCGTGTGGATGAACAAATCCTGGGCCGTGCGGGCGTGGTTTAGGTTCGCCTGAAGGACCCCTAGAGATATAGACTACCTAGTCCGTTTCCATGGGGCCCTCCACCGCCTCCCTCTCCAAGGCCGCCGGAGCGGCTTTCTCCTCAGTGGGCCCGCCAGGGAGCTGGTCGTTGTTCGGTGTGGGTCCGCCCATCCCACCGAACCCTTTCCTGTCGCGAATTTCGCGAAATCCACGAGAATGGAGTCGGCGAGAGCGTTCACCGCGGCGACCTCACTGGCCGCCTCCGCCTCCGCTCCACCCACCCTCATTTCGACCTCTTCTACGGCCGTCCGTATCTCTCAATCTCGTTGTCTCACCTCGCTTCGCGACAACGCGCGGGTCGTGCAAACGTTAACGCGCGGCAGAAACACTGAGCGTAGTACGCACACGTATGTACATATATCGATATATCGATTCGAATGGATTTACTTGCTAGGTTGATAATATACTCGCAACCGCGTAAAGATACACGGTCTCGCTTCGCGTGTACTTAACGTGAGATACTGCCGTGTCTCTTGGTATCTTTCTATCCTGGCCGATAAATCATAAGTCATACATAAACTATCTTTATTGCTTATCCCCGCAGGGTTTGCAAGGCGTTTTTATAAGGAACTTTACCCAAACCTTTACACTACTACCTTTTCTCTTCTCACTTTAACCCTTTGGACCAAGGGCTTAACGTCTCTTTCCGAAAGACGAAGCCCAGTTTGCTCCGCACAAGAGCCTATCTTGCACGGAGGGGCGCAGCTTCGGAAAAACATTCCATGCTTACATGGCTCTAGTGGACTCGAACCCTGGTTCCTCAGATTACGAGTCTGGCGCTCTACCACTAGACCACACTGCCGCCCTTCATAAGTCATATATATCGATTTGATTTACATGCTGGATCGATAATAACGCGCGCACGGTTTATCATCAAAAGCGATATTAGTGCCGCATAGTGTCGAAAAAGTGAAAGGGACACGGCGACGACGATAATAACGACGTATCTTAATCGAAATATTTACATTTTGGACTTTGCATCGTAATATCTCCGCTTGTAGGGCACGTAGAGGAAAAATAAAAACACTTTTATTATATAAATCGACTCCAAGCTATCGATTGAGCCTACTCAGAACTTGATCCGTTAAGTCATTGTCGAGATCTCAAAATCTCGAGTACTTGCAACGTTGCGTCGCGTCGCGTCGCGTCGCGTCGCGTAAAAGAATCACGGTGCGGTCTCGCTTCGCGTGTACTTGGCGCGAGACACTACCGTGTCTCTTAAAATAACTTTTGAATACAATTTTAAAGTACATAAGAAATTAAATTTTCCAACTTTTGTTACATAGATAAATCTACTTTGAGTAAAAAATAAGTAAGATATTGTGTTAGATATTAAAAACAATATGTTGTAAATAGGAACAGATTATGAATTAGTTTATAGGATGTGTGTTATATTCCTTTCCATATATTTATCCAAGATTAAATATTATATATATCGATGTAAAGAAGCATATATATAGATATATATTTAGAATTTTAGTATGCATAAAGACAAGCGTGTAGTATGCATAAATACATATGAATAAAAAAGATAAGAAATATTTTTGTCTTATTATGCATTTTATTTTATAGAAAAGGTGATAATTGTTATTTATTACTAGAATTTATTCTAACCAAGCATCGATTTAACCCTAATTTTTTGTAGCCTATCCATCTATTTTTGATTAAAAAATTGACTTTATGATAGATAAAGTAATTTATGATAGATCAAGTAATATGACATAAGATTCTAAATATTCTGTCGTAAAACACTGAAAAATTTTAAATTATTTTAGAATTGATTGTATAGTACAATTATTCAATTTTGCAATAATGTATATAACTATATTATATCAAAAATAGAGTTTCGGCAGGTTACCTGCCGTGTTATGATTTTTACGAGGGCAAACGTGTTTTCGGAAGGTGAAAGTGAAATTTTTTGTGCGTGGAAATTTTGTAATATCT
This sequence comes from Temnothorax longispinosus, assembly GCF_030848805.1. NCBI lineage: Eukaryota > Metazoa > Arthropoda > Insecta > Hymenoptera > Formicidae > Temnothorax > Temnothorax longispinosus. The sequence continues at coordinate 1,808,514 of NC_092369.1, forward strand.
GCAATAATATTTGCTCTTCAAATCTCGAGGTACGTGATTATAAAGAGTAATGCATGCTGAACACAAATCCAGTGTAGTTTTTTCATTATCGTTGATGTCTAATATTTCGTGGAAGTTTTAAACCTGAAACTTGTGTTTGGGGCTAATCCGTCAGTAAGCACCCGGGGCAAGTCTGGCAGTTTCGTCACTGTGGCGCGCCGGGCGCACGACTTCAGCTCACGGCGATTTCAGGTTAGGTTTCTCTCGAACGTACGATTCTGTCTTCCCTTGCACGTGCGTCAATTTGTATAGGAGGGAAATGGTATGCATGTATCGTTGCAAAACGACTCTCGTCGACAAGGAGCAACTCAGGAAGGCAGTTCTTGCGGTGAGAAAAGATAAAATGAGCGCTTACGCAGCCGGCCCTCAAAAAATGCCACACAAACAGAACCGCAGCCTTCGACGAGCAGTGGGCGTAAATCGAAATCAAGGAAGCAGCAGCGGTCGGATTCTGACGAAGACTTGGATAGTACGTGTTGTGTGTGCTCAGAGAAGTTGACAATAAACAGAGCATATGGAAAACAGTGCATTGCGTGCGAACGTAGGGCACACAACACATGCGTGCGCTTAATTGTCAGGATCTGTATTCACGTGCCTAAATTGTTTTATGGAATAGGTAAAACAATTATTTTTTAATAATGTTTTGCATAAAAATTTTAAATAAATTTTTATATTTTTTTCTTAAAAAACAATTATTAAAATGTATCCTATCATTTTTCAGGATTAGATGTAACTATACATACGTATATGATGTATTGAAAATGCAGTGTGACGGATTTGCCCCGGAGGGAAGGGGTGACGGTTATACCCCGGCATTTTTGAGATTTCAATTTTTCCATTGTTGTCGTTTTTGCTCTACACCGGTTAAACAAAGCGACGTAGACAAAAATTTTCTTTATAAATTTTGTAGCTAAAGGTTCACTCTTATTTACAGTGGTATACCACATTCAACTAAAATTATTTATTTTGTTGTTAAAAATCGGCACCGAAAAGAAACTGACGGTTTAGCCCCGGTCTCCCCTACTTATCTTACTTGATACATTTTCAAGATGCGTACTGCATGAACGCATTTTCGTATTTTTGCGGTCGGTTTTTTTATCGAGAAATTTACCATTATTTTTTTTATTTCGTCAACATTATAAATTTTAATTTTTCGCGGAATATAATTGAGATATTATATATTCATAGACGCAATATTCATATAACGCAAAGTAAATTTTTCTTCTGTACTTGATTACATATTCCAAATTAAAAGAACGGGTTACAAGTTACAACGAAACGGACAATCAATATTCTCAAGTAAATAACGGAATTAATATCTAATGGAAATATTTTTTATCAAACTTGTGCAGTTAATTTTTATAAATTAATATTTTTTTTGTAAATTAACTTCTCGCGTGTTTTTTGATACGACCGATGGTCGTAATTAGAATCGAATAACGTAATATTATTTGTCGGCAATGATAATGATCCGATAATGGAAGGAATTTTTCTCCTTCCATTGTGATCTGGTCAAAATGCGACCAGATTATATATGTATAGCCATCGACAAAGGTAGGTCCGATCTGGCCAAAAGATAAAAGATTTGATATTGCTCGGGGGGCGGTAGAGCCGTACCCGGATTTGCGATAAAGCGAAGCTCGAAGGACCAGGGGAGAAGTGTAAAGTCTCCCCAAAGCGAAAGTTAAAATGCGACTCACCGTTCGTTGTGCCGTCGACTCCTGGAGGCTTCGTCTCGGTCGCGATCGGGCTCGTGCAGCAACGCAGGCAGGGCAGCAAGCAAAGCGAAAGCGAGGCAGGCAGCAGTAAATTAAGGCAGGCAGCAAGCAAGCAGGAGTAAGCAGGCAAAAGCAGCACACAAGCAGGCCGAGAAAGTAGGCGATCGCACTATCTCGCGACTCCGGATATTAGAGCAAGTCTCTCTGCTCCGCAATCTATCTCTGCTCCGAAAATCTCCCTGTGCTCCGAAAATCTCTCTGTGCTCCGAGACGTCGTAACGATGAGTGCCGAGAGCTCGCGGCGCTGGAACAGTGTCGCGAGCGAGTACTTATTCTTCAGGCGGGTGCCCTCGTGGGGTGAGCGAGGGCAGCACCGATTGGTGAGTCGCGCAATTATCGATTCCGCGTTGATCGCGATCCGCCGACGTTTCGCGCGAGTCACCGAAATACTTAAGACTAGGTACGCAAGAATATTATGTACAACGAGTAACGAGACTAAACTATTAAGTACGATACATGCATCTATCTACAGTTTGGTGCGCGCCAAACAGATATGATAAAGGTATAAAAGTGGTCAATATTGAACCATTTAAATATTTAATAAAATTAATAAAATATACTTTATTTTAATGTCGCAGTGAACTGAAACAATTAGACCAAAAATCATAAATAAATTATTAAAATACTGTTATTAATGTAATATCTAATATCATTACCCAATTACATACACAGAAATTAAAATAAAGTAATTATAGTTTATTTTATTATCGATACTCATAGCTTACTATTTTTTTTTACGCATATTCCAACTTATTTACAATTTGATAGAGTCATATAGCGTATGCCAAAAATAAGAAATAAAGTGCTACTTAGCCGCTCAGTGAGTGGTTATAATACTGAATGTATTCACTGAATGCACCTATTAACATGACCGTACTTTTGCTTATTAATGGGAAATATGATTTTATAAATTTGAGACTATACAATATGATTCGTATTCGAATCATCTAGATTCGCAATTTTCGAATAGTTCGGATTCGAATCATATAAATTCGAATTCAAATGGTTCGCACATTTCTACTATTTATCTACATCAACGTCTGCAGTATTTGATATGCAAAGGTATCAGAAACGAGACACGCAGCATCCGGGCGGATTTCTTTCATATAAGATCTGCTTTAATCCACTAAAACTGTCAATAAAGCTTCTATAATGTATCGCGTACGTTTTGTAGGAGGCATTTCTCTAATCTCTTTCCTAATTCTAACTAATAGTTAAATCATATGTCTATCTTTGTCTAATGTAAAGGATAAACAAAAACATATATAATTTAACTATTAGTTAGTTTACCCAAAAGGTTGGAACAACCGGCCCTTATAGATTTCTTTTTTTGTCACGGTAACAGTTAATTTAATGTCTTTTCGTCGTTTATTGCTTCCTCATAGAAGAAGCTTTGTTTTCGTAAACTTCGTATATGGATCTTTGATCGCATATAAAACTAAATCTAATCAACCAAATGTTAATGAATTATATATGAAATAGGGGTAGAAAAGACCGAAGAGAAAATTGTTTTTTTCTTAGTTTTCGATGCCAATGTGTTCCTTATGTTCTAAAACGTCGAAATATCGTATTAAAAAAAATGTCGTGTATGTGTGTATGTGTGTATGTATGTATGTATATGCCAAACTTACCGAAATTGTTATAACTCCAGAACTAATCAACCAAATCTTAACGAATTATACATGAAATAGGGGTAGAAAAAACTGAAGAATATAATAGAATTAATAAAAATTGCTAATAATAAAAGAGTTACCGATTTCTGTTTAAAAAAACAGCCGAACTTACCAAAATTTTAATGAATTGATTGGTTATATATGTAAATAAAATAATGGGGCCAAAAAATGTGTTGCTAAAGTTCAAAATTATAGATTGTTAAAATTTATGTTGAATAACAATTGCCGACATAGAATACAAGTAATAGCATGAAACAAAGAAATAGAAAATAGAATAGCAATTGAAAGGCGGAACCCCACTTGAAACCTAATTATGTAAGTAAAAGGTATAAATGTATGAAGTTAATATATAACAATATTAATTTATTTAGAATGTCATTATGTATAAAGGCATTGAAACCTTTACATACACATACGCATGCACGAACGCACGAGAGAGATATGTAAATACAACCTTCTTTGTGTGATAAACGTTGGGTAATTTTAATGTCGGCAATATTGAAAAGTTCGCAATATCATATCTTCACGAGTTATCCACTGAAATATGGATAATTATAGATTTTTCTCAACGTCAGCTATAAGAATCTTCTGTTTAGTAAAAAATCACATCTGTATTCAGATGGCCGCAATTTTGTGAGAAATCAATATTATTAAAATCGGCTACGTCACGGACTAGTTTTATAAATCTTTTTGAGAAAAAAAATTTTTATTTTTATTTCAGGTAAAATTTCATATAATGAAGATATTCTGGTTACAGCGGAAGCTGTTTTAGAAAAAATCTTTTCGGAAATGGGGGGGGGGGGGCTGTCACCTCCTTATTTTTATTAATTTTTAAATAAAACTTACAGAATCAATAATAGATAAAATAATAGATAAAAGTATATAGTTTAAGATGTACATAACAATTTTTCAATTAAACAAATTTTTTACTAAAAAAATAGTCAAAAATTAATCTACTTTTCTTTGTCCTAGATGTATATAGTCTCTTAAAGAAAATAATCTCTTCACTCTTCATAGTCATCATTAGATAGCAATAACAGACATCAATCAATACATATAGTGTCAGACGCGACCACTCGAGGGCTCTGGTACTCCGCTTCTGTTCGCGTTTTTAAGATTTAAGAGATAAAATTCAATAGCCAGATTTTTAGCAACAAAGTGCAACCATTAAACATCGGTCGAACGCAATTGGTTTTTTACTTTTAAATTCAAATTAGTATCACACATTTAAGCTCAACGATTTCCTATGTTAAATACGTTCGATAGCTCTGCTCCATTTGATTGGCTCTTAGATCCGTTAGCCTCGAATATTACAAAATGGCAACTGAATTATTTCCGCTACGTTGAATAAGTCGTCAGTCGCCATGTAATTCGCCATTGTGCCGGCTTTGCTACGTGACGCTTGTCATATATTTATCGTTTATTTAAACAATATACTGTGTTTGGTAAGGATTCTGAACGTGACGAAAGAAAATCGAAGACATTTCTCTTGTGAGACGGAATGTAATTTAAGTATTTGTTGATAGTAATCGTAATAATCGTCTCTGTGTAATGAGAGACATTACGTAGAGAGTTACAGAATAGGCTTCTTCTTCTTCTTCTCCTTCTTAATTTGTGGCACCTAATCTTCCACGACTCAATTGACTACCAAGAACTAGACGAAGTACAGAAGAGTTGGGGATACTTTGCACAGAGCAATGGTATTAAGTTGAAAATGCCTTGTAATAGCACACAGATCGAAATCACGCTAGTGTTTCGATCGAGCTCGTAGATTCCTTCGTAATAACTTTTTAGGACCTCGTAACCAAATAATATTATAGAAAAGATTTTCTTCGTCATATTCAAGTTTAATCTGGGAACTGGCATCTGAGGGTTGATCATGTAACTTTATCTCAAAGAGATAAAAATTACAAAAGTGAAGAAATTCATTAGAATAGAGTATCTATGAATAGTATTTATAGAAGTATTTCATATCAAAATCTGGTAAATCTGTTCACTTTTGTAATTTTCACCTTATTTTAAGATACATGATCGATTTCCAAGGGTGATTTTTACATCCCAGTGTCGAGAAAACGAAGTTTATATTACAATAATTTTTTTTATTGATTGAGAATTCATACGCTTTTTTTGTTAAGAAAGGGAGGAGTGGACTTTGCATAAGTTCCCCTGTTTTGTGGTGACAGGACAGGGGTGAGATTTAGGGTTTCGATGGAGAAAGAAACAGCGGAATGGAACTGAAATGGAATTACTTTGATTGGTTAGCCTCCCACCATATCTCTTTTCAATTATACTGTTCCGTTCCCCTATTTCTCTCTCCCTCGGGATGCATCCTTATACTCACTAATCTCTCCCCCACCCTTCGGTGGTCTTTCTCAGGCATATGGGGTTTCGCCATGGCAACTGACATTTCTATTATTCCCGGGAAAGATCGATAGCGGCTCCAGGCAGCTGGCTCGCGCTTAGACCCTTTTGCGCATGGCACACCGCCGTGACTCTCCTACTTGTCAGGGCTTCGTGGCGGCACATAGGCGTACAACAGCAAAGCGTACGGTCGTTCTACTTGCCGCTGACAGCAGAGTATAGGCTCTACGCTTCAGCGACGTATTCAGGACTAGTTGCTTTGGCAGGTAAGTTTAACAACTTACTCTTTAACAACATACTCTTACCGGATTCCATGCATGGCTACCGCCCTGCTGCAGTTTTCACCCTTTGTTGCATAATGTCCCATATATCGTATCGTTGGATAGATCTTGAAAAAAGAAACATTTTTTATTGTATTTAAACATAATCGCGATATCTCCAACCGTTGAGAAGAAACAACTGGAAAATTGAATGGTGATGACGGTGTCGTAATAATAACGGAGTTTTATATACGAAACGAGAAATATTACTTTTATTAAGCTTTAGAATGAGTCACTCCAGAAACATACGGTTTTTAGCCTATTTTGTGGCTCTTGAAATTTGAATCAAATTGTATGCCAAACGATGCTATAATGGGACAAAAAAATATAAAATTTTTTATTTTTTTTTATATTTGACTTTTTTGTTAAAAAGTAACAAAAGTTTTTTTAATACTGGATCCGGATTTTATATTTGATAAAACTCCACAATTAGGGTCTATACGAGAAATCAATTGAGAGAAGGTAAATTTTATGTATTCTTGCCCCCTGAATCCAAAACTGTTGACAAATTTGAGAGTCGCTTGTATTTTTTAAGATATCGTCATGAAAATGAGACAAATCATCTTCCAGTTATATATATGTTCTTAAGATATAGATAGTACATATGTAGGCGGGAAAGGGGCCATCTCTTTCCCGCAGGCAATGGTGAGTGGGGGTAGATCTCAGTTCGCGTAAAAAGTTGAAAACCTGAAACGTATAATGATAGACCTTGTTTCGCCCTATAAGCAGAGATGGGATAGGGCAAAATGGACCTCACTTTGCGTAAATGATTTTCTGGATAGCATTATATTTTCCACGCAAAGCTAGGTCCACTTTGCCCCATCCCATCTCTACTTACAGGGCGAAATGAGGTCTATCATTATACGGTTCGGGTTTTCAACTCTCTAGACGAAATGAGGTTCACCCCTACCCATCCCTGCTTGCGGGAGAGAGGCGGTAGCCCAAAAACAAAAGTGAGGAAATTCATTAGAGTATCTATGATTTCATGTCGAAATCTAGTAAATCTGTTCACTTTTGTAATTTTCACTTTTTTTCAAGATGCGTGATCGATTCCCAAGGGTGATTTTTTACACCCCAGTGTCGAAAAAAACGAAGTTTATGTTACATATAATATTTTTTTTATTGATTGAGAATCCATACCCTTTTTTGTTAAAGAAGAGGGAGGGTGGAAAACCTTGCATGAATTCCCTTATCCCGTGGTAACAGGGGTATGTGAGATTTAGGGTGTGTCCCGTCGATGGAGAAAGAAACAGCGGAACGGAATTGAAACAGAATTATTCTGATTGGCTAGCCTCCCACCATATCTCTTTTTCATTACTGTTCCATTCCGCTGTTTCTCTCTTCATCGGGGTGCATCCCTATACTCACTAATCCCCCCCTCCACCCTCGGTGATTGTTCTCAGGCATATGGGGAAACGCCATGGCAACTGAAATTCCCATTACTCCCGGGAAAGATCGATAGCGGGGCTCTAGGTAGACTCGCGCCCAGACCCTTCTGCGCACACCGCCGCGACTCTCCTACTTGTCAGGGCTTCATGGCGGCACGTAGACGTACAACGGCAATACGCACGGCTGTTCCAGTACTTCCAGTCGCCGCTGGCAGCAGAATATAGGCTCTACGCTTCAGCGCCATTTTCAGGACTATATAGTTGCTTCGGCAGGTGAGTTATTACTCCTTACTGGATTCCATGACCACCGCTCTGCTGTCTTAACTTTTTGTTGCATAGTATGTGTTCCATATATCGTATCGTTGAATAGATCTTGAAAAAAGAAATATTTTTTATTTGAATATAATCGTGATATATCTTCAATCGTTGAGAGCAAACAACTGGAAAATTGAATGGTGGTGGTGTCGTAATAATAACGGAGTTTCAGATCCGAAATGAGAAATATTACTTTTATTAAGGTGTATAAAGAGTGACCCCAAAAACATACGTTTTTAAGTCTATTTTGTGATCATTGAAATTTGAATCAAATTGCATGCCAAACGCTGCTATGATGGGATCCATAAAAAATATGTATATTTTTAATTTTTATTTATATTAGACTTTTTTGTTAAACAGTAATAAAAGTTTCTTCGATATTGGATCCGATTTTATATTTTTACATTTTTACTGGGGGTCGATTATGTATTTCGAAACAAAGTAAAAATTAGAAAAGTGAATAGATTTAAAAGGGAACACCACCTCTGAGATCTCAAAATGATACCTAACTTTGGCAATTTATTTCAGGGAAATAATTTATTCAATCAAAAACCTATTATAAGAGCTTTATTATTATGAATCTTAAAATGTAAAAAAAAATATTAAAAATTTTTTTATTTTATAAAATGGCGGTGTCTTGGCCACATCGGTGCCGAGCCTCTGCTTTAAATAGATGTTCTTGCGATGAATTCTGCCACACGGTTTGACCTGAGACAAAATACAAAAGATTTTTATTAACTGCACGCCAAAAACTAGAGAAATACATAGGATTTTTTAAAAATATTGAGTTTTGTAAAAATGGTAAACATTTGAAAAAAGTCATTTTTTCCCTAAAATTTTTTGTGTAAAAATATGTTAATTGCAAAAAAAGTTTTTAAGGTATCGCAAAAATCCTACATATTTTTCTAGTTTTTGGCATGTAGCTAATGAAAATCTTTTGTATTTTGTCCCAAGTCAAACCGTGTGGGTATTGCAGCGACATACGAGTCAGTTGCTCATTCGTGCAGACGCGCATGGTCGTTCATAGTTGCATAGGCTTTGGCGCATTATATGTGAGTGATTATAATGTGCCGAAGCCAATGTAGCTGTGAATGACCATGCGCGCCTGCACGAATGGGCAACCCGTCATGCTGACCTGCATGTCGGTGCAACAACCGGTACACCGCGGGAGTATTTAGATGCGGTCAAAACATCGCACCATTTTGTAAAATAACAATTTTTTTACGCGCCGATTATTTGTCAGATTGTCGCTTTATCGCTTAAAACACAGTTTCTGTTGGAACAGTAAACTTTTTTTCCTTAATTTAAATTGATAATTGATTTAATTTTGATGCTAATAGGCATTCTATATTTAAATATTGAATATTATAATGATATTAAATATTAAAAATTACTCTAGATGACCATTTATGCAAACAAAAAAAAATCAAACGCCCGTTCCCGCGTCAATGTGTGTGTGCTTAGTCATGTTTATATTTTACTTTCGGTTAGGCTTCAACGTCCGATTATCGCGCTTTCGAGAAGGACTCGACACCTATAAGTAATTGTTTTGCGCACAACAGCTGTGATCACGTGTTTTATTTGTAATATAGCTCCTAAACGTGTTTGCGTTTGTTTCAGTGGCGATAAGTTCATCACTATCGGCGACAGAAAGAAGGTCGCCAGAAGATGTGACAATGGGATACATCATCGAATACCTCCTGAAAAAGCAACTCACTGTGGTGGAGCAGCATGAGTCCACTCGCACTTGGAGTGATAAAGTTTCCGAACAAAGATACCCTTCACAAACAGGTAATTTTAATACGTTATTTGCTCTTTATAAAATTCATTTCAAGCAGGAAAATTTTATTATTTTTTGTTGTGACAGAGTCTATGTTTTAACTAAGCATTTCTTACATAGTGGAATTTGATTTTGCGATAAATCTCTAGTTAGGTGGTGCTGAAAAATGCCTTACGTAGCGAATAATTGTTGCTCAATGTTAACAAATTTTTTTTTACCTTATTATTAGCACAGTAAAATTAAAACTTCTGCGTTTCAGTCATTAGATTAAGAAATTTTTAGTTTAATGTCCAAATATCCATGTCGTGATTTAGATAATCTATACACAGAAATAAATAGTTACTATTGTATAATGCAAGATAAATGTAATCAATATTAATGTCCGTGATGTATTCTGTACGTATAATATAGTACCGATAAATAGTATGATGATAAATAGTAAAATAATAATAGGATTATTTGAAGCCCACGATGAACCAGATCACGCGTGCACTGTTTGTCTCATTTTACGAAACAATAGTCATTATTTAATCGTATGGTTTTCATTTATTATCAGTTTGCAGACATTTCTACTTTAGTAGAAGTAATCGCAGAAATTCGTAATCTGTCGTCGAGATAGGTATTAAGTAAATTGGTCCATGTTTATTATTACAGTCTTTTTTGTATAGCATTGTATATACATGCGTGATGCATACACGTAAGAGGTGATAAAAGATAAAATAAGAAACTGGAAAGCTTAATATTGATATATGTATTAATTTTTGGAATCTGATAAAAATTTTCATCAGAATTAAATCACTTTATTATATCAGAATGAAAATCTTTTTTTGAAGTATATTGTATATCTTAATATGTTAAATTAAAGATTTTTTTTAACTTTACAAGAAATGATAAATTATTCGTAAATTATTAGCCGATGTATTGTCATATCAAGATCGAAGTACAATATGTGCGAATGATCTGTGTAGCCAGCTTTAAAACTTTGGCACAAAAAGTATCTTCTTTTTTCTCCCCTTTCTCTCTCTCTCTCTCTCTCTCTCTCTCTCTCTCTCTCTCTCTCTCTGAAAAAATCTGATGTGAAGCTTTCTGCTTAGTCAGCAACGTACCAACAAAAAACTAAGCGATGAACTGAAAAAATCTGATGTGAAGCTTTCTGCTTTTATTGAAAGTCAGCAACATACCAACAAAGAACTAAGCGATAAACTCAGTCAATTAAATCGGCTTGCTGACACCGTTACTTAGAATAGTCAGCGCATTGCCAAATTGGAGCAAGATAACGCTGAACTTATTCGCGAAATTCACGACTGGAAATCTGCTCAGTCATTTCAGGGATCTCATGGGGGAAATGAGTTAATCATTTCGGGTTTACCATTGACGTTATCTGTTGCCCCATCTGAGCTCGCCAAGAATGTGCTGGGGGCGTTAGACGTTCCTGATTTGTCTTGTCATATTCTCGGTGTCAGAACTGTAAAGAAGGCACTGTCAGCGACTTCCACTGTTGCTGCATCTTCTAGCTCAGTCGTTGTTACCTTGGCTTCGAGTGCCGTGCGCGATATGGTTATTTCAAAAAAGCGGGCAAAGGGTGTTCTCAAATGTAAGGACGTATGCGGTGGTAACTCAGATCGTTACATTTATGTAAACGAGTTGTTATCCAAGTGCACTTACGACATGTTACTTCGGGCTAAGAGTGTTGCTAAAGAGAGGTCGTATAAGTATGTCTAGGTAAGGAATGGTCAAATATGTGTTAGGTCTTCTGATGGTCAACCTGTAATTCATATCGATTCCGACACTGATATCTAGCTATAAGCTTATCCGACCTGCTCGTCTCTTGTTCATTGATCGTTCGGCTTAATCAACATGTAATTCTTCTCGGATACATTTTGCTGAATTCAACGCTTATTCCTCTCGTGGACATATTGATTTGCTTGCACGTGAAATTTGATAACATTGTTTCTGGTATAGAACTTCTTGTGCTTCCATTCCTTACTTTTAGTTCGTAAATTGTGCTGCGTCTTAGTTCTAAGTTTTATATACACTATTTTGTTCTCTTTAGAAATACTGCTCCTTATCTTATTCTTTTTCACTGTATTTATCATTAGTCAAGTTGCGTTAATTCTTAGTTTTTTACAGTGTATATTATTGAGATTGCTGGTTGCTTGTCTTAGAGAGAGAGGATGCACATCATACTAACTTCTGTCCGTTATACTTCGCTTTTGTTTATATCACATTGTATCTTTGCATCTTGTAACTGCTATAATATTGTAATTGCGATATTATTGTAACTGCTGTATTACTTTTTTGTCCTTTAGCCTTTGTTTGGGCATGATAAATTACATCTCTCTCTCTCTCTTTCTCTCTCTCTCTCTCTCTCTCTCTCTATTCTTAGATTTCGCAAAATACACGCAGAAACAGTGCGTCAAAAACAAATAATACCGCTTTTAAAATTGTACCAGTGACGTTACACAGTTTTGCTGACAATTTTCTACTGAAGATAGTTTTTCATGATTTCTATTGAATTAAAGTATTCTTTTTTGTGTTTTCCAGGTCTCTTTCAGTTATTCCAAGGGACCTCTAGACGAATGGAATATTCTGAAGATTGATAAAAAGGACGATCCAAAGAGGTAATACTGTTTTGAATTTTATTTTACTTCTATGCACTTCAAATATCTTTTTCACAACACCTCCATGTATAGTTCAACTTTCCATGCCTGTAGCACAGTATGTGCCTGTAGATAGGGGCGAAAGTGGCCAATTTCACGCCACGGCGGCAGCGGGCGGAAAGTAACCACTTAGGGAAGAAAGTAAGCCCTGGCGTGAAATTGGCCACTCGCCCCTCTCTAGGCATGGAAGTCGAACTTTTCGTAAAAGTGTTGTGGAAAATATTGTGTGCACTTCGGGCGTCTGAAAAACGCTGCTTTCTCCCCTTGGTGCACAATATACTATTGAAATACGTGAAATCATATTTTGTAGACATAGAGGAGACTGGGGCAAGATGGCACACTTTTTGCATTTTATTTTATTGTACTTTTCTAAAAGTATACAAACTAAAGTATAATAATAACAATAATGATGACAGTCTCGCGATGTCATGCGTTGTTTATATAAGGAAACTTATATAAGGAACTTATAGGGGTGGATTCCATCGTGGGATGTGTCAGGTCCTCGGTTCTAAAGTTTTGGATTAGTCGGATTTTTACTACACATATGATGTAGATTATAGTTCTAGATTCCGATTTTACGGTTGTCTATAGCAAGTTTGACGTTGAGTCTTTACCATCCTGTTTTTGAAAGAACGAGCTATTGTTTTTTCCAGTGATTTATCGCGTTTATTTTTATTAGCTGTTAATAAACGTGGATTTTCAGCTCGAGTCGGAATCCCACCCCAAGTAGCAAAGTGACGTCAAATGACGTCTTAATAACGTCTTAATGACGTCTATGACGTCAAGAAGACGTCTTTAGACGTCATCTTTGCTACTTGGGACGTTTCCAAGATAACAGAGGTGTCTACACGATTCGGAACAAATAGAAATTTTCCGTTCCGCTGTGTTTATTAGCAGATATTACAGAAATTTTAACGTTACACCACGCGTGGTAAACTCCGTTTTATGAGACAATATTTTTTTTTTCCTTAGTAATCCGCCCGATGGACGGCTCAATCATGTAACTAGTCTTGGACTAACGAACATTTTGATCTAGCTTAAATGGTGGTTTGATGATCTTTCACTTATTACTGGGGTGTTGTTCCAGGCTGTTTGTTGGATGTCATTCATCAGAGCGTCTGCTTCTTCATTCAGCTGGGCTTTCGTTTTGAGTGGCACGTTGAGTTTAATTTTGCTACTCAGGTCATCTCTAAAGCCATCCCAATCAGTGTATTTGTTTACGAGTGTTGGGCCATATACTTTTCTTATCACAGTTTCGCTAAGGGTTAATATTATTGGAGAGTGGTTAGAGTCGAGGCTGTGGTCCTCTTCAATGCCAATATAATTGGCTGAAATTTTTTTGGATATGAAGAAGCAAGCAAGTCCGGAATCTTGTCTCTGTCTGCTGGCCAGTAGGTTGGTTTGCCTGTGGAGTGGAACTCGCAGCCATACCCTAACCCAGCTTGTAGCAGTTCTTTACCCTTACTGGTGGTAAGCCTTGAGCCCCAACGAACGTTTTTGGCATTAAAGTCGCCGCCCAAGATAAATCTCTCTCTCAGGTGTTGTAGTAAGTCTAGATAGTCATCTTTCTTTAAGTTATATCTTGGCGGGCAGTAGATTGCAGCAATTGTCAAGATATATTTTTCGGTCTTAATTAGCACAGATGTTAATTGAATTTTGTTAGCTTCATATTTTTCTCCCACTGAGTGAGAGATGTTATCCCTAATTATTACTGCAGTGCCACCTCTTGCACTGTTCTGTTGGTGTATAGTGTGGTAAATGTGATATCCTCTAAATTTAAGGGGATGCTAAAGCCGTCCAAATTACCGACAATTACATTTCAAAGCTCTCATTTTGAAACGGCTTTATAGATCGCAAAATCCTTTTACAGGAGTAAAGTAGAGGTACTAATGAAGGGTGGGATTGTCAAATAATTAGTAATAATTGAAAAAAATTTTTTAAATGTTGTCATCTCATAACCTTATTTTCTGATATAAATAGTTGTATACGTAATATGTACGAAATTAAAGTTTCCCACCCTTCAGAAGACGTGCACAAACAATAACGTACCTTTGAAATTGAGATTGAAAGCCTGGAATAAAAATGAGAGCTTTGAAACGATCATGTATATTTTTCACAAAAATATTCACGCAGAGCAGCAATTATGTCACAGCAGTAGTTCACGGATCTTGCGAGAGATGGCGAGCAATCGAAAAAAGGACAGATGTCATTTCGTTAGACAAAGACAGATATAGGGAAAACAAAATTAGAAAGGTTGACATTATATCGACATCGAGGAAGTTCGCCAGTCACTGCAGGATCCCCTTAATAAAGGATTGTTTAGTAAAATGTGTTTCTGAAATGAGACACACATTAATTTTATGAATATCCAGGAATACCTGTAGTTCATGTTTGCGATTCAGTAAGCCATTGGCATTCCAGGCGGCTATCCTGATGTTTTTGGTACTTTTGCTCCCCATTGTTTCTTCTTATTGTCGGCGGCCGCTTTCTTGCTGTTCTTTTCGAGGTTAGTTAGTCTCTCTGTAATTAATGTCAGTGTTTTTTCTTGACGTTCCAGTTTCTCTACTAGCTTGGACAATAATTGGTCAGCTTTTAGCTCGTGATTTGGTGAGCTTTCCTCTTGCTTCTTGTTTCCTGCAATGTCAGCAAAAGTTTTCCCTGAGGTTACAGACAGTTTCTCTCTGTCACCTCAGCTGATGTTGTTCCTCGCTGCTTTGTTCTTGTTTTTTTCGTTTCTCATCGTCTGAATTTTCTTAGCCACTTCGCAGCCTCTCTGTAGCTTGCTGGATGAACTTCTCTGCAATTGGCGCATCTCGCTGGTGCATTCTTAGGATTTTTGCACTCCGATGTAAGGTGCTTGCCTGCACACTTAACACATCTTGGTTCTTTCATACAGAACTTCTGGGTATGGCCAAAATCCTGGCATCTCTTGCATTGCGGTACAAGTTTTGATTTTTGCAGAGGCTCAATCGTAACCTTTGTACCAAATATGGTTTTTATCTCATAGATCTTTTGCAAATCCTCCTCATTTTGGAAGGTCAGCATAAAGAGAGGAAGAGGCCTTTTTTCGGCCTCTCTTCAGTATATTTACTGTATCTATTATTTTGTACCCTCTGCTTTTTAAGTCTTGGATAATTTTTTCTGCCTTAAAGATTGGAGACAGTTTCCTAGCCATTACTTTGATAGGTCGAGTCTGCTTGTTTTTAAATGAATACCATGGGTAGCCATTATTGTTTAGATAGCTTGTTATTCTCCTATATTCATCTTCACTAGTGGCGCGGATTTGAAAGAAAAATTTTCTATTTTGTCCAGCTCGTAGTTTTCTATATGTAAAAATTACCAAACTCATAGAAACTAAAAAATAATAGTAACTTTTTGAAAATAGAAATTTCAAGCTTTAAAATCCTTTCTTTAAATTTAAATTTTGTTTATTTTTAACAAAGCTACAGCTGCTTGAATTTTGCCTATTTTTAAAGATAAATTTAGTATTCCTTTAATTTTTGTGAGAAGTGTAGATTACTTAAAGAATTAGTAATTTGTCAGAGAAAAATATCTTATTGGTGAAAGTTAGTATTTAGGTAAATATGAATTAACTAGCATGCCCCGCGGCTTCGCTCGCGACCTGATATGCATGGCTCTCATACGCGTAGCTTTTGCTATTTTGCAATTTAGTCTCTACTCAAAAAGAATAAATACCGGGTCAAAAAATAACATCACAGGAAGATTCGGTCAATTATTTCCCGAAAGCGACTTTCGATATTGATTAATTGATTAATATTTAACATATGAATTTAACAACTTATTTAGTCTCTACTTAAAAATAATAAATACCGGGTTAAAAAATAACATCACAGAAAGATGCGGTCAATTATTTCCCAAAAAATGGAAAAAATTTCGGATACCGGTTCCCAAACAGATCGGTATCGAAAAACTATACACTCTATAACACTCCCCGGAAATTTCTACCCCTATTTCATATACTTTTGGTAAAAATTCGGTCCATTGGTTTCCAAGATCATCGAGGACAAACAATCAAACCGACAAACTCTGTCTCTTTATAATAGTAGTATAGATTTCTTTTGTAAACTGGTAATTAGTAGAAATAAATTCTTTATTATTAAAATAACTAATAGATAGTTCATAAAAAATAAATAACTATTTATTTGAAAATTAATAATGAGTGAAAAATAATTATTAATTTTTTCAATAATAAATAAATAGTCTCAGATAAATTACTTATTAATCAAATATATACAGTATGCGTACATCTGGATGAATTCGAAAGCTTAGTCTCCATCTTTTAAAACATAAAATAATTTTATGCCACGACAGTGAAGTGCGGAATACAAGTTACTGAAAAAAATGTTCAAAAGACGAATCTTTAAATGAATTAGCAACCTTTAAATAATTTGAAAAGATAACACGAGATGTTAAATAAAATGCATCATTTAACAATAACTTCTAAAGTAACAAGTTTAATCTACGGTGACCTAATGTGAAAAGAAATTAAATTATTTCAATGAGTTCTCAAATCGTCCCCAATCAGAAATAGATATTAGTCACGTAGAAACAAATTTCCTAATTCGTCTGAGTTATTCGATACAAATGTTCTAGTTTAAATGTGACACTACTTTGTAAAATGTTAAGTTATTGTTTTCTCTACTATACGATCAATATAGCAATCTTTATAAATTTCTTTTTTTCTAAATATAAATATTCTACACAATCGGAAAACTATTTTACAACATGAGTAAAAAACGAAGTCAAAAAGCGAAATAATCAATTTTGACGCGATTTAAGGGGATCATCAATGGCGATTGTATTAAAATCTAGTCCATACTGACTAACAATCGCGGATTATGCGTGAAAATTGTAGAGATTCTTGACAACTCTTATGTACAGATGGATTCAAGTGTTTCTAGCTTCATCTGGTCCCATGCTACTTGTTCAGCATGTCCGTTTATTACCAGTTCTTCAGTAAGGGAAATTAGCTTAAAAAAATTTCAATTAATTTCAATTAATTTGCGCTTCTGCAAAAAAATTCTCGAAGATTGGATAATAATAACTACTCACCCCATAATTTTGTATCATAAAATAAATATTTGCATAAATATTAGTTTATAAATATTAGTTTGAATGCGACCTTCAATCTGAGCTTGAGCAGCAACTCCCTTTGAGGAACAATTTTGTACCACATTGTAAGCTTCTGTCGACCATTTACCTGCAAAGGGGTAACATCAAAGTATAATTACATATCCAAAGATAAATAATTTTGAGTAGAGATGTATAATCTAGAATAATAGTACATATAACGTCAATATATAGTTACCGTTCTTTGGCTGAATATTTGCTAAAAAGATTTCGATGGCTTGGAAGGGTAGGCTCAAATAATTATATATCAATGGCCTACATTACGAATTACTAAACTGCCAGTAACCACCGTGATCGAGTACTACGCTTCTCTCTCCCGATGAATCTGGACGTTCAATGCATCCTCTAATCCATTTGTCGCTCCAATATACAGCCACGTAATCATCCTCTACAAAGTAAAAATGTATTGTATAATCAGAATATCCATATCCTGATTTCTTTTTTATTCAACGTGTTAAGATTATATCACTTACTGTTCAATACATCTGGAATTGGCAGCGATTCATTGTTATACCAACCAATACATCATGCTGTTTTCCAAATTTTGCAAAAGGAGAAATGATAAATGAGTCGGAAGCTGAACGAAGAGCCAATTTGGCTTGACAGTGTGAGAGATATTAATGTCATTATTAACACTCTCAACCAGTAGTCCAAGAGCTCGGAGCCAAAAAAGTCTCTGAATGATAAAAGCTAGTTTTTTGATAGTCAATTACAGTACTGGTGTACATGAATATGCTCTGGTCAGTCAAGCAATCATTGGGACAGGTGTCACAGGTAAGCTGTCAAACATGTCGCGATTAACGAGTACATAAAATGAATTGTCAAAGACTGAAAGTTTTTCTGCAGCTGTCATTGTATATTTTGACAGTTGTGTGTATCAAGGAGTTAATAATGTAATAGTAATAGCATAATGTTAAAGCTAAATAGAGCGCGCGAAGCGCGCGTCTGTAGTGTCTAGTATATTAAAAAATTAATAAGAATAATGTTAAATAATAAACAAGACAAGAGCGAGCCGCCGCCCGCCGCGCCGTACCGATCGCGCGCGCACAATGTTCACAGTGTTTACACTTTTTTACGCTGACTGACGGGCGTTGTCCTATCGAATGGTTGACTGACTACTTTTTTTATGTTTGATATCGTATAAAGTACCTATAAGAATTTTTTTAGACTTTGTAAATGAGTTGCACATTATTATTTTTTCATACATGCTTCGGGCCTGACTGACCACCCCCGTCCTAACACACATCTCGAGTACTCGCAACCCGTCGCGTCGCGTAAAAGAGTCACGGTCGGTCTCGCTCCGCGTATACTTGGCACGAGACACTACCGTGTCTCTTGATAGGTGGACGCTACATGGCTCAAATCTGGACACAGTTTTTACATAATTCATAGCATGTCAAGTACAAAAGTTTCTATTAATCGAATATTGTATATATATTAATTGAAACTTAAAATATTGTAGTTAAGTTAATAACAGGTTTTGTATTCTCATTAACATATATATATATATATATATATATATCTACATTTCTTTTTGTTTCAGATTTAAATATATCCATTGTCATCTGTTTCTACATGTTCCTTATTACCCGCACAGATGATGAAGATTGCACGAGGAATGTGTAACTGAAGACAGTTGGAGAACACTGACCTCTTGTTGTTAGGAAAAATAGAGAAGCAAATGTAAGGTTATAAAGAGAACGAAGCAAAATTTATCCCCAATTGCCGAGAAAACGGAAGATCAACGTACGGTAAGAAGCATAATTGCGTTAATAACAAGATATTGTGAAAACATTATTATTTATTTTTACACATAATAAGGTGTAAAAATGAAGGAAATTAGTAGCAAATTCCGTTGGCTACATTATTGCGTATTTAGGCACAGAATTCATTACATGCCATTATATTGACACATGTAATGCGTACACGAATTGCGAGGCGTTCATCAAAAGAACATACAACAAGGGTGAAATGAAATACATTTAACCCTAACTCGCCACATTCCGGTCCTGTGGACCGCTAAACGTTTTTTCGGTTTCCTAGTTTTCACATTTTTTTTAACAGGTTTAGTTTAAACTTAAATTATTTTTTGGATCAAATATTATAAACATTTTATTTAGACTCTGTATTTCTAATTCTTACATAAAATCTTAAAAATATTAATTATAATGAAAATGACAATGCGATAAAGTTGGGTGGTCTCACGGACCGGAGTGTGGCAAATTAAAAACTTGAAAATAAGTGTCTAACTAGGGTTAAAACGTTTTGCTTCATCATAAAATTCCACGTGATGACTCATTGAAATCTACACGGAACGTCAGTATCTTATTTTTGTTTAAATATCTATACTATAAAACATTATGTATGGTCACAGAATACTGAAACAATTTCTTGATGTTATAAGTAATTTTCTGTTAAATGTTTCGTGAGATTATTCAATCTTGCGTGAAAGAACGACAAACAGTTGGTACAGCCTTAAAATAATTAAAATAATACACATAACACGCATTTTCCCGGTTGGCTCCTGTCTTCTGTAAAGCTGGATATACACTTAACGAACGAACAGCGAACGCGAACGTTCGGACATTCACGTTTGTGTTCCTAGGTTGTTTGTTCTTTTTTTTTGGTTGCATCAGAATTCGACCAGATTCGGTGTTTTCTGCATGTAACAATTTGATATTTTTGATTATATCTGTTGAATAATGACAACGAACGTTTGCGTTCGCTGTTCGTTCGGTGTTCGTTCGCTAAGTGTATAACCCAGTTTAATAAAGGCATTCGCCAGTGATAAGTGATAAAAGGAATGTAGACACTAAATTTAAAAAAATACTTTTTGGTTTCAAATTAAAGATCAGTCCTACAGTCAGCCCAAAATGGGTGAAATTCTTTGGAGTGCCACGTCTTTTTTTCTTTCGCGCGCGAGGCGCAAGACAGAGATCAAAAGAGAGAACGGGGATATTTTTAAGGATAACGGGTCTCTCGAGCTGATCCCTCGTACTACTCGACATTCGACAGCCGCTAAACGAATGATTGGGCGCTAGACTCGTGATACTCGCGTCCACTAATTTCCAAAATTTGCAAAATCTAGACCGAAAGTAAAACCGCGATAGTTGATTTAGGGACCAGCCAGCTCGATCTAACGATAGACGGGCAGGGCAAGAATTCTGCGATATGACGATCAAGTAACACAAATGGTCTGAATTTCATTAACATTCAGTGACAAGTTTTATTGGAAACATGAAATAGAAATGAACAGGACATAGAAAAAAAACGTGCAATAGAAGTAAACATGAGACGATTGTCGAATTTTATTACCGGCGGGTTGCTGGACTTTTGCTGCCGACGATTGTCGGATTTTAGTAACTGACTCGTTTATTCAATTAAATCGGGAGATGAAGGTTTAGCATCTTCGTCCATAAGGGTTACGTGGATCTGCATCCAATCTTCCCATTTTTTTTATCAAGAGCTTTATCAGCTCAATGATCCTATAAGGGATCATCTTGTTGTTGAGCATATGGGATATTGGCGGATTAATTGCGTCAGGTGAGTCTAAAATGATTCACCTCGTCGCAAAGCAAAATTCAAAATGCACAAGCTAGATAGTAGTAGTAGTAATGGTTGTTCTGCCCTTTACGGGGTACAGAAGGAGACTACGAATATGTAATAGCAACGATTTTGCTACAACAGCAGAATTATAGTTCTTCCTCCAAATTTATGATTTTTAAATTTTTTCCGAGGATGATGAGCAACGACGGGCAATTTAAGAAATCCCTATCAAGTAAAGCATTATGTTTCATGGCGGTATTTGGTACGGTATAAAATCTGATTGTTTGACGCGCGCTTGTAACCTCTACCACGCCGTAAAAAATGCCATCGGTTTTAAGCGGTGAGCTGTCAAGCATGTAAACTTTATCAATTTCTTCAGCAAGAAAGCGCGACTCGCTCGAAATAACGCTCCTTTGGATAAAACTGATAGGTGACCCGGTGTCAATAAATGCGTCAAGTACATAGTAACATACATTTTCATACTGATATCCAGATATTATTTTGACGATCGTTATATACGGCGACGGTGAGGCACTCGGCTCCTCATTCGTAGGCTGCTCTATAAGAATACATGGTGCTCATCACGAACGTGCCGAACATTGCGGTAACGAGCATATTGTGTCTGTCGGTCGGTTTTTCCGTGTGCAGTTATAATTGGATCATATCAGATGCTGTGCAAAGGTAGCGCGATAATCTTTGTTTAATAAAAAAATGACATACGAAAAGTGACATCGTTTATACGGCATTCGGGCGTATATGAATATCGATTTGCTGAGATGAAATCCCACGACTCGTCACTTTCACTGGACTTCAAATTTATTTATGACTGTGTGCGTGTGCATGTGTAGATGTGTGTGTGAACATGGAGTAGACTCTGTCTGCGTTGCAGTGTTTTTGGTTTTCTCGCTCCCGCATAAGGAGTCGTCGCGCGGCGGGTTGCTGTATTTTTGCTGCCGACGGTTGTTGGCATAGATTTCGTTACCGGCGGGTTGCCGGACTTTTACTGCCAACGATTTTTGAACTTTGTTGTCAACGGGTTGTCGGTCTTTGTTACCGGCGGGTTACCGGATTTTTGCTGCCGACGGTTGATGGCATAGGTTTTGTTACCGGCGGGTTGCCGAACTTTTGCTGCTGATGGTTGTTGTCATAGATTTCGTCACCGGCGGGTTGCCGGACATTTACTGCCAACGATTTTCGAACTTTGTTGTCAACGGGTTGTCGGATTTTGTTACCAGCTGGTTGCCAGACTTTTGCTGTCGCTGGTTGTCGAACGCTGTTGTCAACGGGTTGCGGACTTTTGCTGCCGGTTGTCAGATTTTGTTTCTGGCGAGTTGCCGAACTGTTGCTGCCGACGGTTGTCAGATGTCGTTTCCGGCGGGTTGCCGTACTTTTGCTGTCGATGATTGTCGGACTTTTTGCTGCCGACGATTGTCGGACTTTGTTACCGGCGGGTTGCCGGATTGTTGCTGCCGACAATTGTCAGATTTCGTTTCCGGCGGGTTGTCGTACTTTTGCAGTTGATGATTGTAGGATTTTGCTATTGACGGTTGTCGAATTTTGTTGTCAGTGGGTTGTTGGACTCGCTCTTCTTCGACATTTACGATTTCGAAAGTTTCTCCGAGAGTAACGTAACGACGAGCAATTAAAAAAATCTCTTAGCCATTTTTTGTAAGACGTCTAAAAGATGTCTAAAAGATGACTGTCTGGGTTAGGTTCGAGTCTTCTGGAAGGTTTCGTCATTTACTCTTTAATGAGCGATGACAGTTGGGTTGCATCCGCTCGCCAATCGATAACTGCTACTTATGGTTTCCGTCTATTTCGTATGATGATAGTAATTTCACGAAAGAAAGAAATCGTGGAATCCACGGAATGATGAGCAACGACGGGCAATTTAAGAAATCCATATCAAGTAAAACATTATGTTCCATGGCGGTAACTTCTACCACACCGTAAAATATTCCATCGGTTTCAAGCGGTGAGCTGTCAAGCATGTAAACTTTATCAATTTCTTTAGCAAGAAAGTGCGACTCGCTCAAAATAACGTTACTTCGGATAAAACTGATAGGTGACCCGGTGTTAATAAACGCGTACAATCAAGTACATAGTAACATATATTTTCATACTGATATCTAGATATTATTTTGACGGTTGCCATATACGACGTCGGTGAGGCACTCGATTCCTCATTCGTAGGCTACTCCAGATACGTAGACTCTGTTTGCGTTGCAGTGTCCTTGGTCTTCCCGCTCCCATATAGGGGGTCATAGAGGGTGAATGAAAGTTTATTTACCTGACGACTTTGATTCCCTAAACTATTACTATATAGAAGGTTGGCATAGATTTCGTCACCGGCGGGTTGCCGGACTTTTACTGCCAACGATTTTGGAACTTTGTTGTCAACGGGTTGTCGGACTTTGTTACCAGCTGGTTGCCGGACTTTTGCTGTCGCTGGTTGTCGAACTCTGTTGTCAACGGGTCGCCGGACTTTTGCTGCCGACGGTTGTTGGCATAGGTAACCTGCGGGTTGTCGGACTTTTGCTGCCGACGATCTTTGAACTTTGTTGTCAATGGCTTGTCGGACTTTGTTACCGGCGGGTTGCTGGACTTTTGCTGCCAATGGTTATTGGCATAAATTTCGTTACCGGCGGGTTGCCGGACTATTACTGCCGACGATCTTTGAACTTTGTTGTCAATGGGTTGTCAATGGGTTGTCAATGGGTTGAAAATCATGAAAATTCTTGCGATTTACACTAAAATAAAAATGCTTTTTAATAAAATACCATCTGTAAACGATAAAATAGATTTGTAAAATACACCGAAAATTTCCCTTTTATATGAGTAATTCACATTTGTCGAAGTGAATGTTGCCTAATCAAGAACGAAAACAAGCCGTTTGACAGCTGCCGAATTGAAATAAGTATTTGCTTGTGTAGGCTGCCGAGTTTACTTCAAAACGTATTCTTTATTGGTTATACGCTTTACAAATTGAGAGCTTCCGAGCTTGCGATCCGTCGTGTGCCGCTGTAACGCTCGCTCTGCCGGGCCCGCACGCCGCCCTACCACACCTGCCTACGCTGGGCTACGCGCGTAACAAATAGGGCCCCGCGTGTAATACGCGTGCTACAGTTCGGCCATTCTGATTAGTGTTTGGTCCCTCAAACATACAACGTAAATTCTCATCGGATAATTCAATAAAATTGGATATAAAAATAATATATAATGCAGAAACTAAATTAACGCAAGTATACATAAATAAACTTAACGGTTATGCTTATCTAATCTGAACTTGCGTTACATACATGTTATCCTATATATTTATGTAATCATTTCGCCATAGTGTAGTTTTATAATATAACTCGCCGCTTTTCACAACAAGATAGTGGATTTTTACTAATCTTTGACATTACTATAAGGACGTATGTTACTGACATCCCATGTACCAACATAAGGTCGCTGAGTATTTTGACATCCCGGAGGGTCAGAGACGACATATCTGTTGTTTCGTAGTATCTTAGAAATCTGGTACGGACCACGAAATTGCGGGATTAATTTTTTATTACTGCCCGGTGTACTGTCAAAATTGCGTATCATGATTAAATCGCCTTCTACATATTGTTTCGGTGCTTTGTGACCCGGTCATAATTTTCTTTTTGACGTTGTTGGGAAAGTTGCGTGCGTTGGGCTGCTTGATCACGCAAAATATCGAGATCTTTATTCGGGAAACTTATGGTTGTTTCTAAGAAGTTCCTGAGCCGATCTGCGTATCGACCCTGTTGCTCGATGCCAAAGACTAAATGGCTGGGACTTTTCCCGGTAGATCGATTGATAGTATTATTGATAGCTTACTCTATTTCGGGTAACATTTTATACCATTGCCGGCCTTTTTCGTTATCTGATAACTTAGCTATGCAAGGAGCTATGACTGTATTGACGCGTTCGGCTTGACCGTTAGCTTGTGGTGATCCTACAGCTATTTTAATATGTTGGATGTTTTGTTCCTTCAGGAAATCTTCAAAGTCTCGCGATGTAAAAGCACTACCGCGGTCGGAGATGATTATTTTGGGCTTACTGTAACTTTGAAAGAATTGTTGCAAACAACAAATAGTTTCTTTGGCATTAGTGGTCTTTGTAGGAAATAATCTGACGAACTTGGAAAAAGCATCTATAATCACTAGAATATACTTTTTCAACGATACCCGATTGTCCACCGGTCCAAAATGATCGATGTGGATCGTGTCGAACGGAAGATTTCCTTTCGGAATTGGATGCAGGTATCCCTCGGGTTTACCGCTTACAGGTGAAATACATTTTAAACAGTGTCGTATGTGCTCCTCGCATTTTTCGCGTATCCGTGGGAACCAATACGTACGCCGAATAATTTCGATCATTTTGCCCAACCCGATGTGACCCATCTCATTGTGATAACGGAATAAAACATGTCTTTCCATTTGTTCGGGTACAAGAAACGAGAGATTCGTGCCGTGTTTCTTATAAACTAAGCCATTACGCAGTTCGTATTGCGGATCTTCTTCCGCTTCGAGTCTCTGTGCAATAGCCCTGATTCCAGGGTCCTGACCCTGTAAAACGGTGAGGTTCTACTCAAATGGATTGTCATCAACTAGTAAGATTCCGAAAGATCTGCTTAATGCGTCGACATGAGCCATCCTGGAGCCAGGCCTATGCACTACTTTGAAATCAAAGTTTTGCAGTTCGAGACTCCATCTCGCTATACAGGCATTGATATCGCGTTTTTCTAACGTTTGCGTGACTGCATTACAGTCTGAAACAATTACAAAAGGTATGTCTTGTAAATAAATACGGAATCTACGCAAAGAGTATACAATGGCTAAGGTTTCCAGCTCGAAGCTGTGGTACCGAGCTTCCACCTCAGTAGTTCGCCGACTGAAGTAGAATACCGGGTGCATCTTGTTATCGTCTTGCTTTTGCATCAGAATTGCTCCGAACCCATGCATGCTTGCGTCACAATGCAGCTCTGTGCTGGCTTTCGGATTATATACAGCTAGTATTGGTGCTTCTATTAATTTACTTTTTAATGTTATGAATGCGTTTCTCTCACATTCTCCGAATTTGAAAGCAACATCTTTCCTGATAAGATTATATAGTGGTCTCGCGATAATGGAGAAATTTCTGATAAATCGCCGAAAGTATGAAGCCAGTCCAACAAAGGAGTGGACTTCCTTTACCGTCTTGGGTTCGGGGAAATTCTGCACCGCCCTAATACCCCTATCAGTGGGTTGTATTCCCCTTTCGGATACTTTATAGCCTAAATATCCCACTTCTGAATTGTAGGCTGCCGAGTTTACTTCAAAACGTATTCTTTATTGGTTATACGCTTTACAAATTGAGAGCTTCCGAGCTTGCGATCCGTCGTGTGCCGCTGTAACGCTCGCTCTGCCGGGCCCGCACGCCGCCCTACCACACCTGCCTACGCTGGGCTACGCGCGTAACAAATAGGGCCCCGCGTGTAATACGCGTGCTACACTTGCACATATTAAATCACAATAAAGTGGATATCTTCGGTATATTTTAACACTATCACAATAATTTGAAATGTAAAAACACTGCACTATATATATAAAATGAAGAATAACGCTGTAAATCGCAAGGATAATTTTGCTTCTTGACGTCGTTTTTCACGTCGCGAAAACGCGGAGTTGGCTCGCGAGCCAGCAAGAGCCTTAATACGGCTCTATATAATCTAGCATAATTTTTGCAGAAAATTCTAGCAGAGATAGCTTACAAAAGTCTGAGATTCTGATTTCGTTAGATGCGGTATCGTTGTTCACGAATATTCCATCTGAGTTGGTCGTGGAGTGCTTAAGAGAAAGAGGTGGAAGTTTATAAAATTTAAACAAGGTTATCTCAGGCTGATTGTGAGTTTATTGCTGCGGTCAAATTTATTTTGGCTTCCACCTATTTCACATTTAACAATGTCATCTATAAACAAACTTTTGGATCTCCAATGGGCTCCCCTTTATCTCCGACTGTGGCCGATATTGTTATGGAAGACTTGGAGGAAAGGATTTTGGGCACATTGAATATCCAATTTACCGCTTTACAGGCGCTATATCGATGATGTGATATACAAATTTTGTTAAACGAGCGAACGACACTTTACAAACTACTTTTTATCTCGTCGCATCCTATGAACGCGCGCTCGACTATCAAGATAATATTTCGACAGTAATGGTTATTCTGCCCTTTACGGGGTACAGAAACAGACTACGAATATGTAATAGCAACGATTTTGCTGCAACAGCAGAATTATAGTTCTTCCTCCTATGATTTTAAAATTTTTTCCAAGAATGATGAGCAATGACGGGCAATTTAAAAAATCCCTATCAAGTAAAACGTCATATTCCATCGAGGTATCTGGTACCGTTAAAAATTTAATTTTTTGACGCGCACCTTTAACCTCTACCACACCGTAAAATATTCCATCGATTTCGAGAGGCGAGCCGTCAATCACGTATCACGTATGCCGTCAGAAATATTCAAACGGTTGAAATGGTTGAAATTTCTGATTCCGACGGTTGTCAGATTTCGTTTCCGGCGGGTTGCCGTACTTTTGCTGTCGACGATTGTCGGACTTTTTGCTGCCGACGATTGTCCAACTTTGTTACCGGTGAGTTGCCGGATTTTGCTGCCGACGGTTGTTGGCATAGGTTTTGTTACCTGCGGGTTGTCGGACTTTTGCTGCCGACGATCTTTGAACTTTGTTGTCAATGGGTTGTCGGACTTTGTTACCGGCGGGTTGCCGGACTTTTGCTGCCAATGGTTATTGGCATAAATTTCGTTACCGGCGGATTGCCAGACTATTACTGCCAACAATTTTTGAACTTTGTTGTCAACGGGTTGTCGGACTTTGTTACCGGCGGGTTGCCGGACTATTGCTGCTGACAGTTGTCAGATTTCGTTTCTGGCGGGTTGCCGGACTGTGGCTGCTAACGGTTGTCAGATTTCGTTTCCAGCGGGTTGCCGTACTTTTGCTGTCGATGATTGTCGGACTTTTTGCTGCCGACGATTGTCGAACTTTATTACCGGCGAGTTGCCAGATTTTTGCTGCCGACGGTTGTTGGCATAGGTTTCGTTACCGGCGGGTTGCCGGACCTTTGCTACCGACAGTTGTCAGATTTTGTTTTCGGCGGTTGCCGTACTTTTGCTGCCGACGATTATTGTCGGATTTTAGTAACTAATCCTACGGGATCATCTTGTTTTTGAGCCTATGGACTGGATATTGGCGGATTAATCGCGTCAGGTTAGTCTAAAATGACTCACCTCGTCGCGGAGCGAAATTCAAAATGCATAAGCTAGATAGTAGTAGTAGTAATGGTTATTCTGCCCTTTACGGGGTACAGAAACAGACTACGAATATGTAATAGCAACGATTTTGCTGCAACAGCAGAATTATAGTTCTTCCTCCTATGATTTTAAAATTTTTTCCAATAATGATGAGCAATAACGGGCAATTTAAAAAATCCCTATCAAGTAAAACGTCATATTCCATCGAGGTATCTGGTACCGTTAAAAATTTAATTTTTTGACGCGCACCTTTGACCTCTACCACACCGTAAAATATTCCATCGATTTCGAGAGGCGAGCCGTCAATCACGTATCACGTATGCCGTCAGAAATATTCAAACGGTTGAAATGGTTGAAATTTCTGATTCCGACGGTTGTCAGATTTCGTTTCCGGCGGGTTGCCGTACTTTTGCTGTCGACGATTGTCGGACTTTTTGCTGCCGACGATTGTCCAATTTTGTTACCGGTGAGTTGCCGGATTTTGCTGCCGACGGTTGTTGGCATAGGTTTTGTTACCTGCGGGTTGTCGGACTTTTGCTGCCGACGATCTTTGAACTTTGTTGTCAATGGGTTGTCGGACTTTGTTACTGGCGGGTTGCCGGACTTTTGCTGCCAATGGTTATTGGCATAAATTTCGTTACCGGCGGGTTGCCGGACTATTACTGCCAACAATTTTTGAACTTTGTTGTCAACGGGTTGTCGGACTTTGTTACCGGCGGGTTGCCGGAGTATTGTTGCTGACAGTTGTCAGATTTCGTTTCTGGCGGGTTGCCGGACTGTGGCTGCTAACGGTTGTCAGATTTCGTTTCCAGCGGGTTGCCGTACTTTTGCTGTCGATGATTGTCGGACTTTTTGCTGCCGACGATTATCGAACTTTGTTACCGGCGAGTTGCCAGATTTTTGCTGCCGACGGTTGTTGGCATAGGTTTCATTACCGGCGGGTTGCCGGACCTTTGCTACCGACAGTTGTCAGATTTTGTTTTCGGCGGTTGCCGTACTTTTGCTGCCGACGATTGTCGGATTTTAGTAACTAATCCTACGGGATCATCTTGTTTTTGAGCCTATGGACTGGATATTGGCGGATTAATCGCGTCAGGTTAGTCTAAGATGACTCACCTCGTTGCGGAGCGAAATTCAAAATGCATAAGCTAGATAGTAGTAGTAGTAATGGTTATTCTGCCCTTTACGGGGTACAGAAACAGACTACGAATATGTAATAGCAACGATTTTGCTGCAACAGCAGAATTATAGTTCTTCCTCCTATGATTTTAAAATTTTTTCCAATAATGATGAGCAATGACGGGCAATTTATAAAATCCCTATCAAGTAAAACGTCATATTCCATAGAGGTATCTGGTACCGTTAAAAATTTAATTTTTTGACGCGCATTTTTAACCTCTACCACACCGTAAAATATTCCATCGATTTCGAGAGGCGAGCCGTCAATCACGTATCACGTATGACGTATGCCGTCAGAAATATTCAAACGGTTGAAATGGTTGAAATTTCTTCCAACTCTTCCTGTCCTGGAAAAAAACCATATTTAAATTTTAAATAAGGATGTTTCCCATTTTATCAACTATCGACAATCTAATCCATTTCGTTTCTGGCGGGTTGCCGTACTGTTGCTGCCGACGGTTGTCAGATGTCGTTTCCGGCAGGTTGCCGTACTTTTGGTGCCACTGGTTTTCAAACTCTGTTGTCAATGTGTTGTCGGACTTTGTTACCGGCGGGTTGCCGGATTTTTACTGTCACTGGTTGTCAAACTCTGTTGCCAACGGGTTGTCGGACTTTGTTACCGGCGGGTTGCCGGACTTTACTGCCGATGGTTGTTGGCACTGATTTCGTTACCGGCGGGTTGCCGGACTTTTACTGCCAACGATTTTCGAACTTTGTTGTCAACGGGTTGTCGGTCTGTGTTACCGTAAATACCGTGTACGTATCGTATATTTGATTCAAGATTGAGGATTATACAATGAAAAAGCGAATAAAAAAGTTAAGATAAGAAATTGTCACCGGATTTTTATTGGCGATGGTTGTTGGCACAGGTTTCGTTACCGGCGGGTTGCCGGACTTTTGCTGCCAACGATTGTCGAACTTTGTTACCTCCGAGTTGTCGGATTTTTGCTGCCGACGGTTGTTGGCATAGGTTTTATTACCGGCGGGTTGTCGGACTTTTGCTGCCGACGATTTTTGAACTTTGTTACTTATTACATCCTTTATTTATACTAATTGTTAATAGTAGTTAATAACTAACACATACACAGATGAATATATACGTGTATGAATATCCCGTGTCAGCCAACAGCCGTCAGGTCGCCCCCGTCGCGGCTGTTTAATTTTGGTTCGTTAGATTTAGCTTCCGTTAGATTTACGATTTTTTTGGTTTTATATCCAAAGAGAATAAAAAAATCGTGGACATAGCACAGAAGAGAACTACAAAAAGCGTGCACATATATGACGCGCTTTACTTAGCACTGCTACATTACGGTTTTGATTACAACAGAGAATATTTTGGAACACAAATTATTTCTGTTACAGATATATTAAGCGTTGAAGTTAACGAAACAGAAATAAAATTATTAAAGCAGAGAATTGTTGGTATATAAAAAGTTCATATTTACATGTACTAGCGGCTAAGATGTACTATAAGCGGTTCCTCATGCTCCTCCTCCTCCTTTTTCTCCTTCTTTTTTTCCTCCTCCTCCTCCTCATGTTCTGAAAAAGAAAAACATATAGGCTGAAGCGATGATATTATCACAGCGTGGTTTCTTCGTCACTGGATTGCCGATAGTTGATAAAATATCAGTATTGATTTTATCAACTATCGGCAATCGTGATAATATCGCGCTTTTTCACCGCGCGAACTATGAAAAAGCGATATTACCACCAGAGAGAAAGATGAGCTATGGATACATAACTCGTCGTCATTTTTATCAATCACCCACCACATGTAGCCCAGGAAAGAAACACCCAAAATTATTACCAAAACAATAAAAGTTAGAAGAAGATTTTTCTGGACTTCGCAATCCATTCCGTAAATTAAGATATATTGTTTAAATTCCGTTTTGCTCGGCGCGGCGGTTGAAACGGGAATGACAATTTGGCGCTTTGATGCTATATAGCTATATCGACTTCGAGCCGCCCGCCCATGGGCAGACTCGTTACCGGTGGGTTGCCGGACTTTTGCTGCCGATGGTTGTTGGCATAGATTTCGTCACCGGCAGGTTGTCGGACTTTTACTGCCAATTTTCGAACTTTGTAGTCAATGGGTTGTCGGACTTGGTTACCGGCGGGTTGCCGGACTGTTGCTGCCGACAGTTGTCAGATTTCGTTTCCGGCGGGTTGCCGTACTCTTACAGCTGACGATTGTCGGATTTTAGTAACCGACTTGTTTATTCAATTAAATAGGCAGATGAAGATTTAGCAGCTTCGTCCATAAGGGATACGCGGATCTGCATTCAATCTTCCCGTTTTTCTATCAAGAGCTTTGTCAGCTCAATGATCCTACGGGATCATCTTGTTTTTGAGCCTATGGGCTGAAAATTGGCAAGCAAGGGGTGCTGCTAGATAATATTTTTTTCGTCAAAATTTGTCCGGAGTCTTGAAAATTCGGCGAGTTGCCGGACTGTTGCTGCCGACGGTTGTCAGATTTCGTTTCTGGCGGGATGCCGTACTTTTGCTGTCGACAAAAGTCTTCTTATTATAATTAAAATATGAGCTCCCAGATTTTGATGGTGTTTGTATCTGGATGTGCTTTCCATCCGTAGCTCCAATTGTGTTTGAAAAATTCCAACGTTGCCAAAATCCCGTGCTTATATTTTTCCACTCATTTAATGTTGGTGGATTAAGATACTTAGTATACTAAGTATGTTTGACATTATTTCACATGTTTCTTTAACTGTGGCCGGAATGAGCAGTTGATATTCCAATGCGATATGCTAATGCTAATAATATCATTTGGTCACCTGCTGCAAGATATCTATTTTCAAGAAAAAATATTTTTATTATAATTAATAAAATATTAATGAGAAAGTTTAGAATTTTTCGGAGCTGTCTAATCACATTGAAAAAGAAAGCTTTTACATACTTCGATTACTTTATTATTTTATAAAAGTGGCAGTATAATATTATAGATCCAAACATCATGTTGATGGTTATTATGAAGTATCTTATATATGCAAGCCAGGGTACATATACACGATAATAGCAGATTCCGCTTTTCCGTTTAAACGTGCGGGACTCAACTCGCGGAATCTAGTTACTATTCTGTTCCGCGCTTCCGCGTTTCCGCGTTTCCGCGCTCCATGTAATGGCACCCTCTCAGTCATGGACTTCGGAAAGGAGGGCCACGCGTTCTGTTGCACAGAACACGGCGCGGCGTTAGGATAAATCCTCTTGCGAGTGATCGGCGATTTGGTTGCGGGGCATGCGTTGCGCACACTCACGTGTCAGAAACCGTGGCGATCGGCAGCGCGGACGCGAGCGGTAGCAAGAAGCACAGTACTGGTTTTAGGTACGATTGCGAACACGTAGAAATAGATAGGATAGGGTTACGATATCCAAATAATTTGATTACTATAATCGTGGGGCCCAAATCTTTCCCAGAGTAACGTTAAATCAGCAGTGTCAGGGACAGGGGAGAGCCCATAGGAATCCCGAAATTTTGTTTGTATATGTTATTATTAAATTAAAAAGAAATGTTCATTTAAGGCAAGCCGTAATGCGAGAATAAATTTTTGTTTGGGGATATCGCATTTTTTCGAGATATGCTCCCATCTGTTCAGCTATGCTGTCAATGGTTAAGTCAATAGGGACGTTTGTAAAAAGTCACACAACGTCGAGAGAAATGAGAATAAAGTTGCATGTCTTTAAGGTGCTGGCCACTCAAATCTCTGACCAGTTGGAAACTATATTTTATGTGGCTGTTTGCTTTTGGGATGTTGGAGGATATTATATTGTGTAAAAATCTTGCAAGGCTATGCAATGGACCGTCAATAAAGGACGGATTCTTAAGGGGTGATTTTGTTTATGAATCGAGTATATATGAGTCGTTTCTGCTTTCAACGTAGAGTGAATAATTTAAACATCCCTACGGATATCAATACACTGTACAATAATATTTATATATTAATTTAAATGATATTCGTAAAATTAGATTTACACTATTTTGAAAGTAAACGGCTCATATTCTTAGTCCTTTTTTCTGAGGAATGGTTTACAGTAATGTTGAGAATTAAGTGAGCGGAGCCTTCACATTACATAGGTGAGATCTCGATGTACGTATTGTAATTACGTGCGCCTGTGTGTAACAAGTCGAACGAACGAAAATATATCTGCGCTGCAGTCAATGGCGAACATTGAAAATATGAATTGTATAATATTAATTATATGTTGTGCGATAATGTTTTGTATAAATTATGCATACACAATATACATTATTAAAAGAATTCTGTCAATCTTCGTCTATCATTCTTTACCTTCCACAACTGCAACGTCACCTAATATGGATATATTTTGACACATGACACGATATATTTGTCCATTTTCCATAATTTCCTGACTTAATGCATCTTCCATTAAACTAATTAAAAAAATATTTCGTTATTTTGTATTTTCAGTTACCTTTTAACCTTAGTAAATTTTTTATTTGAAGTCACAAAGAGTACTGTATACTGTATACTGTATACTGTATACTGATAGAAGATTTTATTGTCTTTATCTTATTATATAAAACTCTTTATTAATAGTCATATTGGAAGCTCGAGTATTACTTTTGCATAAATTAACACAGATAAAATAACTAAATTTTTTCATTATTAAATCGAAAATGCATAGATGCGAATCGTAGGTATAAAAACAATACAAATATTAAGTAAACAGAAAACCTAGCTGTAAACAATTAACAAAAATTTTGCAATGCATAGTGCAAATATTTATTGATTATTGATTATTGATTATACAATTAATATTTAATATTCAAGTTGAGGATATCCTCACCTGTTAATTACAGTCAATCCAAAGCAAGGTTGTTGGTCGATAAACTAGATCCTTAATTAATGCTTTGTTCAGGATACTAAAAACAGTTGATATATATATATATATATATATATATATATATATATATATATATATAGGGGAGACCGGGGCTAGACCGCTAGTTTTTTTTCGGTGCCGATTTTTAACAACAAAATAAATAATTGTAGTTAAATATGGTATACCACTGTAAAGAGTGAACCTTTAGCTACAAAATTTATACAAGAAATTTTTATCTACGTCGCTTTGTTTAACCAGTATAGAGCAAAAACGACAACGGTGCAAAAATTGAAATCTCAAAAATGCCGGGGTTGAACCGTTACCCTCCCTCCCCCCGAGTAAATCCGTTACACGCATTTTCAATACATATACGTACATCTAATCCTGAAAAATAATAAGATACATTTTAATAATTGTTTTTTAAGAGAAAAATAAAAATTTCTTTCAAATTTTTATGCGAAACATTAAAAAATAATTGTTTTACTTATTCCATAAAACAATTTAGGCACGTGAATACAGATCCTGACGAGTGCATGACGACAATGACGACGGCCACGACCACGATGACGACGACGACGACGATGACGACGACGACGACGACGACGACGACCACCACCACCACCACTACCACCACTACACTGACACTGACACAACGACCAACAACGACGATCTACCGCGGCCGGGACGGTCGACGCGGAGATAAATAATTTGTTTATTTGCAGTTAGGGGCGAGCAACAAAATCGTAAGTTGCATATTCTGATAGGGCACGGTCCATAGAATATTTTAAGACCAAAAAGAGCTAAGCAACAAGTTCTTTTACTTAGTTTTTAGCCATCGAAGTCGTAGATAACGGTCGAAGATGCAGTATTTATTAGTGGCATTGTTTATAGAACCTTACATTTCGAAAATTTGTTTACGCTATCTTAAAGCAACAAATTTTGGTGTATTGTTTTTTTGAATTTGAGCACTCTATATGTGTTTTTTAGTATGTGGTGGGGCTAGAATCTGTGTCAAGCTGACCCCTTCCCATGCAAAAAAATATATATAGAGTGCTCAAATCGAATGAACGTTTATACCAGAATTTGTTACTATTTTGTTGCTTTAAGAAAGCGTAAAAATATTTTGGAAATATAACATTGTTTAAGATGTAGTCAATATATAGTGCTGTCAAGCAAATTTAATGGTACACATTTAAAGAGCGTTCCTTCAGGTACAAAATTGCTTAAGGAAATTTTGGTGTACGTCGCTTTGTTAGTTTTGCCTCCAGGAAAGGAAAAAGTGACGCGAAGACAAATTTTCAAATTGAAAAATACTGGGGTAAATTCGACACAATTTTTTCAAAGGCAATTTTCAACAATTAATTAAAATTTTCGAGCAAATTTAATGGTACACATTTAAAGAGCGTTCCTTCAGGTACAAAATTACTTAAGGAAATTTTGCTGTACGTCGCTTAGTTTTGCCCGAAAGCTCGATGAAAGAGTAGACCATTTTCGAGAGATCAGAAAAATTACTTTTCACTATCAAAAACGCTTATGTTGCGTTAAAAATTACACTAACTCAGAATGTTACCAAATTCCGTTGATAATACTGGCACATAAAGACGCATTTACAGTAGGAAGAGTAAGTTTCTACGATATATTTAAATTGGCAAAAAGCCTAGTGTTAAGTTTGCTCCGGTGTCGAGTTAGCCCCGGTCTCCCCTACGTATTTTCTAAAAAAACGTTATATTTCAAAAATGTTTTCACGCTATCTTGGAGCAACAAAAAAGCAACAAATTCTGGTGTTTGTTCAATTCTGGGTTCTGGTTCAATTTGTTTTTTGGATTTGAGCACTCTATATAGGTTTTTTATTATGACGACAAGCTGCCCCCCCCCCCCATTTCGATCGCCGTTTCCTGCTAAACGGCTTGAGCAACAAAATCCGGACTAGAGCAACAAATTAGCACATAAATAGCACAAAATTTTTTAATAGGTGCGGATTTTTTTGCAATAGTGGGGGGTTAAGGGGGCTTTATACGTTTATTGCACATATTTTCAAGAATTTTTTTGTCATAGTAAAATGTATTGAAATATCTCGAAACTTTTATATATTTTCTCACATATATTGAAATACATAAAAATTTTTTTTTTTTTTATTTATGGCGACAAATGTAAGGGTATCCCATAGAAATCTGGTTGACATGATATCTCGAGTTAGAAACGTCTGAAACAAAAAATTCAAACGGGATATTAAAATATAAGTAAGTGGCTATAGTCGATACGAGAATTAAACATTTTGGGTAAAAAGAAACAAAATGGCGGACTTTTTTAGTTGCAAAAAACTGCAAGATATTCGTCGAGATATTCAAAAGTCCGCCATTTTGTTTCTTTTTACCCAAAATGTTTAATTCTAGTACCGGCTATAGCCACTTACTTATATTTTAATATCCCGTTTGAATTTTTTGTTTCAGACGTTTCTAACTCGAGATATCATGTCAACCAGATTTTTATGGGATACCCTTACATTTGTCGCCATAAATAAGAAAAAGAAAAAAAAATTTATGTACTTTAATATATGTGAGAAAATATATAAAAGTTTCGAGATATTTCAATACATTTTACTGACAAAAAAATTCTTGAAAATATGTGCGATAGACGTATAAAGCCCCCTTAACTTGATAGAGGTGGCATTGGCGTATAATAATGGGCAGTACGCGGCAGTGTTCATAATTGCATGGCATTGCCTTAATTTTATATTATTTATATATAGAATTGACGGCATTGTAGGTATTGACTAAGCATTGTCGGCAGTGTACGAAAATGTCGGCAGTGTTTTACAGCAATGCCAAAAATCGGCATTGGTGTACAAAATTTTGGGTTGTAAATTCCCCGTACAATTAAAAATTTGAACATTACTTTCTCACTATTTTCAAGTATGCAAATTATAAATTTGCACGTTGCTTAATCAACATTTTATTTCGCTCATAAAGCTTCCTCTTGAGGAAGCCTTTCTTTTATGTATAATTTTATTAGTAGATATTATATTTATTAATTTGGCTTTCTCATAGAGGAAGCTTTATGAGCGAAATAAAATGTTGATTAAGCAACGTGCAAATTTATAATTTGCATATATATTTGCTTGAAAATTGTGAGAAAGTATTGTTCAAATTTATAATTTGTACACTTAAAAATTATAAGGAAGCAATGTGCAAGTTTCTACTTGCACACTTAAAAACTATGAGGAAGCAATGTGCAAGTTTTTGGCAATACTTTCAAATCACTCAAGCTCATCGATCTCATCATTTACACATTTTCCGATTAACGAAGCAGAACATTGGAAATAATCAGAAATGATTCATTGAGCCGTTCTATAAATGAATAAAAGTATTTATTTGCGACGATAGACGCGATTATCTTGATTGGAGTTTTAATCACAACGATTAGCCGCGGTTCCCATTAACGCTGTTTGAAGTCTTCCCAGTTCTTGTACAATGTAAATAGATGTCCCAGTTCATATCAATTGCAAAACGATTATTTTTGAAGACTAAACTCGATCGCGTAATAAAAATATCAAGTTGATTAGTAGTCTATTTTTTTCCTACCTATATCTCATACACTGATAAAAGATAAGAGAACGGATGAATTTGATACAAAACAGAGGCTGCAAAATGAATAATGCGTTTATGGAGTAATGCACCCTATGCCTTTTACGCACAAAATACACGCAGTTCTCAAAAATGTTTTTAGAAAATATTACTTTAATTTATTTATATTGCGCATAACATGCGACATGTGTAATAAAAATAGGAGCGCAAATTAATTATTATTATCCAAACAAGAAATTCTTTTTATTCTAAATCTGCAATAATATAAGATATAGGTATGCTTTATGCGTATATATGTATAAATTATATACTCTCTCTTCAATATTTTATCTACTTCTTGATAATCTTAATTGATTAGTGATCTTCTACATTCGTATCACGCCACATACTTTCCATTCGGCAAGTAATATTTCAGAAACATTTCTGCAAAATTCTATTTAAAATATTACACCTTTCATTAATATTTCAGAAATATTTCACGACCGTTTCTACATCATTTCGGCAATGTTTCAATGTCCGCAATTATTTCAAATGCAACCATGCTGAAAGATTTCGGCAATATTTTGGTAATATTATGAAATATTTCTGAAATATATCTACGAAAAAATATTGCAGAAACACTTCAGAGATATTTCAAATACATTTTACACTGAGAAAAATGTTTTGTATTAGCAAACAAAATTTTGTTACTGACGCAAAAACTATTTGTTAATATGTGAAAATTAAAATATTTTGTTACCGGAACAAAAAAAATATATTAAGGTGATCCTAAAGCCGTGATCCTAACCGGTTTTTTTCAGTTTTTTTCTTAGCACTAATCTTTTAATTGGCTTTATAGAAATGCAAAATTCTTGTCTAGAATTAAAGTACGCATCAAAATCTAGGTCATGGTGGTCGAATTTATATCAAAAACGAAAAAAATTAATATTTTTTGTTATACGTGACGACCACCACATAAAATCGACCACCGTGACCTAGATTTTGATGCGTACTTTAATTCTAGACAAGAATTTTGCATTTTTATAAAGCCAATTAAAAGATTAGTGCTAAGAAAAAAACTGAAAAAAACCGGCTAGGATCACGGCTTTAGGATCACCTTAAGCCATGTGCGTATAGCCGCCGCGCGTTTGTCCGAAGTCCGCCTCAGCCGGTCGCCCATCCAAATAGTATACCAGCACCTTGTTGCTTGACATCGATGATTGAACAGGGTAGTGGTGATCCTCTGACTCTGACGCTTCTTTCTTTCTTATACTTGCTTATTTTGATGAGCATAAAGCTATCGCATAACAATATTAACAATACAGATATACGAATAAATTTTTTTTGCCTGTCAACGTCGAATATTATTTTATATTAAATATTATTAAGTATTTTATATTTTATATTAAAAATGCCATATGACAAAATTTGGAATATCAGAAAATTCTTAATAAAAAAGAAAAAATGCAATAATTATATAATAATAAATTTAATTTTTTATAAGTTCTAAAGTCTGTCAGCAACTTTTCGGAAATATTACAAATGCAATGTTGTATGTGAAACATTCAAAAATATAACGCGTGCAATGTAAATGTAAAATAGTTGTATCGTGTATCAGAAATGTTCTAAATTATTACATCTACAATATTTCTTTTGCAATATTGTAGAAATTCACTGTCTGCAATTCAATTTTTTATTACCTACACAATCTTTCAGAAATTTTTCAGAAATATTTTAAATGCAATGTTGCGTTTGATATTTTATAGAAATATTATTCGTGCAATGCAAACGTAATATTAGTTTTATAATGTTCCAGAAATATTTCTGAAATATTGCATCTGCTACATTTTTTTGCAATATTAAAGAAACTTACAAATATTGTAAACAACTTTCTGACAGATTTCAGAAATATTGTTAACGCAATATTATAAAAAACATGATGCAGGTACATTTCTGAAATATTTCCGATGCACAGTTACAAATAAAATGTTAACGAAATATTTCTGCACCATTTCCAAATATTTCAATATTTCAGCAACATAACATGCCGAGTGGGTTCTTATATAATACAGAACATTCCAACAACATTGCAACTTTATTGAAATATTCCAACTATATTGCAGGAATTATACATCATATTAAAGATCAGCCACAGAAATATACATCATATTATAAGATATACATCATATTATAAGATAATATACATCATATTATAAAATCAGCCACAGAAATCTTGATGCGATAAAGATACATGATTTTAGTAATAGAGGTGGAATGCCATCCATCCCCGCGGAACAGCTCAATGGAAGTTCACAAATTTCGTTATACACATCCGAAATTGATATGTCTAGGGATAAAAGATCTAAGGGGTGATTTGAGTGAAAATTATTGTCAGGGTATTCGTCGCTATTAGTATCGCTATTAGTATAAACAGATTCGAAATAATAATCAGCAAAGCAGTTCGTAATATATTATGTTACTACATCCTAATAAAGTATATACATTTATTGATTTAGATCCTCTATCCATTCTTCGTTAATAGCTGATGTGATTTTGTTGTTGTCCATCATTGTGATATGATTACCTTCCACATAATGAATTTGCACTCTACCTTCGGTAACCTAAAAATAAATTATATTTTTGTTATAAAACTTTTTGTTATTTTTAAAAATTTATAGTCTTATTTGAAAAATATCTATCCAAATTAGATATTTATTTACCTTAT
Organism: Temnothorax longispinosus; assembly: GCF_030848805.1. Classification (NCBI taxonomy): domain Eukaryota; kingdom Metazoa; phylum Arthropoda; class Insecta; order Hymenoptera; family Formicidae; genus Temnothorax; species Temnothorax longispinosus. Next base: position 1,849,172 of record NC_092369.1, read on the forward strand.
GTAGACCATAATCCTCTTCAGTAACAGAGACATTCGTAAATGTGGGTTTTAGCAATGTTATAGGTGATTTAAGGCGAGGTAATGAAGAAATATCATAATTCTGTATAGCGACTATATGATTGTAAACTGTGAAATACATAAGTTTTTGATTTTCGGTTGTCAATACATTTACCTCGTTTGGGAAGTAAGCATGAAATAGTTTTAATTTTTCTTCCCATGTGTTACATTTATTCAACTCTAACGTAAGCTGTAAATAAGAAAATTTTGTATGATTAATAATAATAAATATGCCAAAATAACATTTGCCGTTCCATTAGTAATATAATGAAAGATTTGACGTATTTATTATTATTAATCATACGATCTTATTAATCATTTATTGTGCTTTATATCTAAAACTATTATTATTATTTAATTTTAACACATACCTACATATATATACATGCAAATATGCAAAACATTTTGTTTTACTATTTTAAAATTTAAATACAAATCCCCGAGGAATATTCATGTTACGATAAGTTATTTAAGTTATTTTATGCATATATTGTCATTTTATTTAAATTTATATAAGATTAAAATTACATAAATAATTTTTACAGTAAAAAATTAAAATGTTTTTTATAATTTACTAACCGTTTTCTTGTTAATTGTAGTGTACATTTCCAATAAATCAAGTAAGATCATGTTTTGTAACTCTTCTGGCGAAGTACTCTCCAAATATTGATTAGTCCAAAGTTTCATTTGGTCAGGAGCTCCATCTATTAGTATTAGTCGTCCTGAGAAATTATTAGCTTCTAATAATCTTGCTAATTCGATGGCAATTAAGGATCCGAACGAATAACCCACTATTAGAAATTCCCTTTGATCTTTCATTTTCTTCAATAAGTGCTAAGAAAATAAATATAAATGTATATGTAAGCTATAATAATATGAAAAACTTGTAATTGTTAGATATTACTTATATATATATGTATACATTTATTTAAGAATAATTAAATAAATATTTTATAAGTAACGTTAATCTTCTTACAGGCAGCAAATAAGCGGCTGACTTTATCACTGAATGACTTTCGTCAGCAATATTAAGTAGACCATGTTGCAAACACGTTGCCGAAGATTTAATTTCTGATGCTCTAGACTTATATACACTTGAATATCCTTCGATTCCTGGTAAGAGAAAAACATTGTTCCTACCAATTTCCTTTTTTGTAGCAAGTTCTACAAGAATATCTGGAACAAAATCTGAATCCTTCATTCTTCGAAACAGCATGTTAAAATTTTCATTAATTTTGTTTGTATTATGTGTCTTTCCTTGCTCGGTTGTAATTGTCATTTGACTAAGTTTAGCAAAATTTAATGTTCTAATGTCTTGCGCTGTCCAGAAAATATCAAATTCTCTTTCCAATGTTTGCTTAATTTCTACTGCCATCATCGAATCCATACCCATTTCGGCCAGTGGCACATTGGGTGGCACTGCGTTTATGTTCTTCAATCCTATTTTGATATAAAAATAAGAATTATATAATTAAATCAATTTTATATTACTCTATTTGATCTCCTGAAATAAAATTGTTACATTTTTTATATATTTATGCACTATTTCAATACAGATGCTTTAATTGTGAACATTTTTAATTATTTCTTAATTAGTAGAGGAAAGTCCCCTATTATGAGATAGGCTTCTAATATGCGATAGCAGAGTTTCTGCTAAACTAATAGGTTCTATCCGTTGGTTCCATCATGAACTTATTGCTCTTAGAGTAAAATGTATTTAGTGGAAAATTCATATTATTCGATCGTGCGTGCACTTGCCTATTACATTTTTCAATTCTGCACATAAACTTCCGGCAATCACGCAAAATAGATGTGGTATCTCATAATAGGGGACTTTCCTCTACACATTATTATGCATTTTATTTGAAATTTTTTAAATTATTAGCTTTCTATAGAAGTTTTCTATATAATGTTGTCAGACGTTAAAAGAATTTTGAAAAGATATAAGAGATATAAGCGAGGAAAAGTTTAATTTATAGTCTTCAAGCAATGAAGAAACGAAACTAACAAACACAGTGAGGATCTATAGGTATATGTCATTAAAAAAGGATTTTTAACAAATAAGATGATTATATTTTTCTTTAATCAACTACGTTTCTATTAATAAAAACGCTTTGACAGTAGAAGCTTAAATAAGTTATCAGTTTATTGAAAAATTTAACTTTTTTGTTTTTTCCAGAAAGCTTGAAGCAACAAATTCCTAAGGGAAATTGTCTTAAATCATTTTTGTAATAATGTAAGAATAATAAAATTAGAATTTTTTATTAAAAAGAGTTTTCTTGTATCGTATATTTTTAAAATAATTGTAGAATTAATGTAACTATTAAAAAATGTAACAATTTTTATAGACTTTAAACTTGTTTAAAAAATGTTTCAGTGTTCATCATTTGTCTAACGTTTACACGTCCGATTTACGTCGATGTTATAACTACTGCCGTTAAATGCCGTGTAAACGCTTTTTTACGACGAAATTATTACATCGATGTAATAACTAGTCAGTAGTTATAACATCGATGTTATAACTGCGGCGTAAATCGGACCTATAATAAAGTTAGTTAAACACACTAGTACTCACTGGTGTATATTAAAGCCGTTATATTGATTTAATCTAAAAATGAAGTGCAAATATATCTCGACTTATAAAATGCCTAATACATATTTTATCAATTAATAACTGATAGCACAATAAAGAATATAAAGGATTTTGTGATTTAATTAGTCTATATATTTATATTGAATATGTTTGAGTAAAAGAGCAAGCATCATTTTTACTTTTTTTTTTTGCTTTTAACTTTAATCTTTTTTTCCTTTTTCCAGATATCCCACCTCATTGCTGACTAGATTTTAGGAAGAAACAACTCCTATTTTTTCTAAATACTAATTGCAATTTAAATTTTGATTAAAACCTAAGTTATATAATAAATTTAAATGAGGAAAGCGCGTAGGAACTTCCTAAAATTTAAAAAGTTAAGTCTATTGCAATTGTGACAGATAGTTTCTCAAAACAATAAGAGTATTCCTGTAAATTTAATTAAAAAAAAATTTATATTTTTTTGAGATACTCCTTATCAAGAGACACGGTAGTGTCTCGCGCCAAGTACACGCGAAGCGAGACCGCACCATAACTCTTTTACGCGACGCGACGGGTTGCGAGTATACGAGATGTTGAGATCTCGATAACGAGTGAACGGATCAAGTTCTAAATAGGCTTGATCGATAGCTTGGGGTCCAATTAGGGGGGGCGGGGGAGTTTCTCTTACAATATTCCGCTACGTGCTCTACGAGCGGAGATATTGCGACGCAAAGTCCAAATGTCAAAAATTTTTTTTTTCGAATAACTGTATTTGAAATAACATTTTGATTTCACTTCTCTTACATGGCATTATATTTATATAGTTTTCTTTATTGCTTAGCTTTGTATAAAATTGCTTACCCATGATATGAGCAACCGTTTCAGAAATATTCATTGATCCGCCAATTTTTGCTTTTTCAGCAACAACCATACTGCTTACGATAGGGCGGTCTTGTAGTAGGAATATTTCTAATGTATCCAAACAGGAAGATATTCGTTGTTGCAATGTACCTCCAATAACCAATTCCTTATTTTCTTCTTGCATATCTGCCACGAGTCCAACATCACCAACAGCACCCCATTGTATCGCTAAACCGTGTAATCCTTCTTCCATCCTCTTCTCACAGATTCTCTCCATTACGGAATTAGCCATTCCATAATTCGTTTGGCCTGCGTTTCCTCTTCCACATGAGACGGAGGAAAAAACGACAAAATGTCGAAGTTGTGGACATATCGTTCTCGACAATTCATCCATTTTCTTCGTCATCCATGCTTTTGATTTGAATGAATCCTCGAACATTTGTGGTAATTGATTTTGGAACGTACAATCTTTTAAAACAACTGCAAGATTAAATATAGCGTCCACTGGTGCTTTTTCCTCAGCAATTTTCAACATAGATTCACAGTCTTCGTGAGTAACGATCTGTACATTCACACCGTAAGATCGCCATAACTTTACTCTTGATTGCTGATAACCTGTTCTAATCCCGGTTCGTGATGTCAAAACCAGATTTTTTGCACCTCGGAGCGTCAACCAATCTGCTAGCTCTAAACCAAAACCGCCTAGTCCACCCAAAATAACGTAGCATTTATAATCCAGACAATGATATCGTGGATGAGCGAGTAGCGGAGCATCCAAAGGCTCTTCCTCTTTATGAACTCTTATTATTATCTACGAACAAGTAGTTAAGATACATTATTACTATAAAGTAAAAAATTATAAATAACGAAGGTTTTATGTTTTATTTTATTATTGATATTGTTTCACATTTTATCATTAATTTTATTATTAATTTTAACATTACGTTGTATAATTTAATTTTACTATTACAAAGAATAACATTTATCTACAATATTTAGGAGTAGGACTGGACAAAGCTATGTTTATGTATTCTTGAATAATAGTAAAAAGTATAATTATCATTATTTATTTATATTACAAAAAATTTCTTCGTTGAATGTAATTTAACTAAACCTACATTTGTTACTATCTGTATAGAGTGTATACTAGAGCTTTAATTATAGAAACAAAGAAATCTTTTTAATTTAATTGATATATGATAAAATATTCTGTATAATTACATATTTATATATATATATCATAATTACACACTTATATATATATATATGTTGTATATATCTATATATCTATATATATATATATATATATATATATATATATATATATATATAGATATATTAAGAAATAAGTGTACCTTCCCAATATGTTTTCCAGCAGCCATATACCTAAAGGCAGCTTCTATTTCATTTCTTTCAAAGACTCTTCTGCACAGCGGTTTAATTGCACCGTTTTTTAAACCTTCTGTTATTGTTTTCCACAACCTTGACTTTTGTTCTGCGTTTGAATAGAATAATTTATCTAATAAAATACCGTAAAAACTGACACCTTTAGAAAAGATAGATATATCCAAAGAATTATTGGACACCATATCAAATTTTCCAATTTCCAGAAAACGGCCACCATTTGCTAAACAGCGAACAGATGCTTGCAATTTCTCTTCGGCTAAGGAATTCAATACGATATCCACTCCACGACCTCCTGTACGCTGCATAATCATTTGTTCAAAGCTTGTATCTCGAGAGTTTCCGATATTATCTTCGGAGATAGAGGAAAACGTTTCTCTTATAAATTGCCGTTTCTCGACAGTTCCAACTGTCGTAAAAATTTCACAACCTTCGTGAAGCGCAAGATGAATGGCAGCTTGACCAACACCAGTACCCGAATGGATCAAGATTTTGTCTCCTTTTTTCATTTTACCCTTTATGTATAAAGCATAGTAGCACGTGCTGTACACACATGGAATCGTCGCTGCGTCTTCCATTGTCCATTTATCAGGTATAATCCAACTAAGATATTTATCAGCCACGACACTATTCGTCATTCCTCTATACATAAAAATTTTGGAAATGTGTTAATTTATCTAAACGTTAATTTATCTAAACGTTAATTTAAAATGACGTACATATTACGTACTTTTAATTTGATATTAAATTTAAATTAATGCTACTTAAATTAAAACATTATTAATATTAAATAGAAGTTAATACTGCCAATTGCAAAAAGTTTTTTCTATCACATCTGTATTTATTGTCTATTTTTTACCCATGTGAACATAATCCCATTATTCTCTGCCTATGCGTATTGAAACCAACAAATTCCAAGCCAATGAAACAATCGTTACCGAGTTTGAACGGTGCGTTAGTTTCAGGGTTAAGTCTACCAGTGGTTACCATAATATCTTTAAAATTAATAGATGTATAAATTACATCAACGAGGTCTTCATGATTCATGCGAGACATTTTGCTCTGTGCCCAGCAGATAGTACTCAGATCTCCTTGTACCTGTTATGAATAAATATTAATTATTATTATTTCTTATAAAGTTATTATTATAGTATTTATAATAGAACATCTCGACGCACCATCTGCTTAACGTAAGCACTCGGTACGAGTTTTGGTTTCAACGGTGGTAATGGAAAATGCCTGTAGGATCCCCAAACGTTACCGAAACGTAAAACATTGATAGGTAGATCCAACTGCAACTGTTTCATGTACAATGGTTCTTGCAAAGAAAAACCGGGCGCTTTGTTATCTTGAATAAATACGCTTTTAATTATTTCGCCCCCTGGTTCTTTTCGCAAACAATTAATAAAACCGAGTAGTCCGCATTCGAAGTCTCCTTCCGAGACAAGTATTATCTCCGTATCTACACCAGTCTCGTTTTGCACACTCATGATTGACTTTAGTTCATCTACCCACGTAAACTCATAATTGTTCACATGTACAATCCGCTGGTTTTTCACAATACTTCGAATTTTTCTTAGTAGTAAAAGCGTCTTTTCATTTATTTGTTTCTCCAGTATGACATCCAACTCATATGTTTTCAGACATGAATAATCGCAAACCGCACCAGATTTTTCCAGAGTTAGTATAAAACCTTGCGGCATTAATAAAGGCAATAACTGTTCATATAATTTCTTGCTATTTTTTGTCAAAATATCGAAACCAATGATCATCAAACAATTCTCGTTTTTCGATAACTTAGTAATCTCCGTGGTAGAAACATCGTTGGGCAAAGAGATTTTTGGGAATTTTTCGTGTGTCATCGCGAGTTTGGTCGTGTGATGTTGAATTTGCGGCAAGTCATTTAAAATTTCACTAACAAGTGGAGAATTTAAATCTTTTGGTGCCACTTTGTCACTATCATCGACAAATTCGATAATTTTAACATTTATCATATTGCAACACTCGAGTGCAATGTGCGTCGACATTCTTATTGTATCTTGTAACGACATAGTTTCTAAATCACGATGAGCAACAAATTTGTATTCTTCAAGAACGGCATATACTGTTTTTTGTCGGCGAAGTATAGGTGTAGCCACAATGCCACAAATTTCTATTCCTCCAGATATTATAACGTCTAAAGATTTGTAACGACGAACAGAGAATTCTGCAATTTAGCAAAAGAAATTGATTTGTCAGGCAATTGGCCGCATTGTGTATTACTTAGACTAATGGCAGAGAACGAAACATAATAGCCGGTCACGACTTACGATTTTTTCTACCTTACTTTACGTCCACGACTACGACAGATTTCTGTCATCAGTTTTAATTTATTTACGTCTATCTTCAATTGGGTAATCCTGAATTAGCTGTAATTTTCAAAAGAGAAATGGTTATCAATATTGATGTAGCTGATGAGGCATTCATATATTTAATGGGCCATGTCGTAGATAACAAAATTTTATTTCCGGCTATGGGATATCTTTTTTGTCTCTGGGAGATGATGGCATCATTGAATAAACAAGAGTGTACTAATGTACCAATCGTATTTGAAGACGTTAATTTTATTCGTGCTACAGTACTATCACAACGAAATGAGATTGAATTAACTTTTTCGATTCAAGAAGGTAATATTATTACATAAACAATTAATTTTCTCATGCGAGTATTAGATTTTAAGATTTAGGCCACTTTTATGATGCAATATTTCTATATGCTATAATTAATGTCAATTAAAGTGACAACCCTCTCTTTTGGAGTGACTATCGCAATAACTCTAACATATTAGAGGCAAAACCACTTTATAAGATTTAGAGAGTAAAATCGCCGAATAAAATCAACACTTACACAGAAAAAAAAAATGTTCTTGATTTGAAAATATCTTTAGTTTCAACGTGGAAATCTTGAAATGAGATTATATTGCGTCAAACTTACTTAAAGAATACTTGCTTAAATAAAGTCATTATATAGTGCAACCAAAAAAAAAATGTTAAAATAAAAAGTTGAAATTCTTATAATTCTTGTAAGTTTCATATATAAGCAAGATTTTCTTATAAGAATTTCAACTTTTTATTTTTACATTTTTTCTCGGTTGCACTATATAATGACTTCATTCAAGCAAGTTTTCTTCAAGCAAGTATTCTTCAAATAAGTTTAACGCAATACATATAATCTCATTTCAAGATTTCCACGTTGAAACTAAAGAAATTTTCAAATCAAGAATATTCTTTTTCTCTGTGTATTATTTATTTAAAAATTATTAATAAAATAAGTTTTATAAGTAAAACGTAATTTTCCAATAATTCCGCAATTCTACATAGGTTTTCAACTTTTTACGCACTGCGTAATCTATTCCATATTATTTGATTGCAACGCGAAACGAGAACTATTATTGTACAATTTCACATGGATTTTCAACTTTCCACCTGAAGCACTAAGTCTGTTTTTGTATAGCTGAACTAAAAATATACGCTTTCTGCATTTAAAATAAAATATAGATAGGTATAATTTTTAAAATTTGGCGAAAGCAAGAAGTAAAGTTCTAATGCACTCACAGTTCAGTGCAGCAATAAAAAACAAATTTCTCATCTACATTATTCGAAAAAAAAACCAGAAATGTAATTCAATATTATGTTGTTTGTTAAATATAATCTTTTAATAAATTCATTTCAATGCTTTAAAGTAAAGCTTATGAAAGTTTCCGTTATTCGGATATTTTTCATTTGTACATAAACGCAAAATATGCATACCTTATGAGAGGAGAAGTCATTGAGGTACCGCGGCTTACAGGAAGTTTTTCTATCGGATAAAGATTTGCAATCTGTGGCTGCAATCCTGCATTATAGAGTTTCCCGATTGATTCTAAAAATATCTCACCACTATGATTCTCGGTACGTTCATACAACGCTACATTTGTTACTGTAGAGCATAAATAGTTGTTTAAAATGTGTTGAAGAATATTCTGAGAAGATATCTCAATCGTCACTGCATTTTTTGGAATCGAACGCATCGCGTTTACGAATAACACCGGGGATAACAGATAATGTGTATAATATTTTGAACATAAAGGCAGAAGTGTATTGGAATACTCGTGAACGGTTGTTGTTAGCCATTTTGAGCTGCGAAACTCTTCTTGTGGTAATATTTGGTTCAAGTATTCTTCGGACTTAACTATATCAGGTTTGATGTAACGACTATGAAGAGGTATATTACCACAAGGAATCCTTTTCACAGAAATATTATCAGCCTAAAAGTATTGAAGAAAATAAATAAAGTCATTCGGTTAGTCTAATAAAATTATAAGTATTACAATGCTTACAATTTTATTGCTTTAATAAAACGATTTAAAAAAACTAAGCACATAATATTATGTTGTTTATAAGCATTAGTATACCTGCAGTTTGGTGAGGAATGCTTTTATAGAATTTGTTGGTCCGCTCACAATAAAACTAGAAGAACTATTGTAACAAGCTATATCAATATCCGGACATATGACTTTTAAGGTTTTACAATCGAGATTAATTTCAGCCATAAAACTGTTAATTATTTTCGACTCATGAAGTGCTAAACCGATGAAATATGCCAACAGAATCGTTTCTTCGGCCGTTAAAGATCCATCGGCATATCCACAAATTAGTTCACCAATGGTATGACCGATTATAAAATCGGAGACGATACCAATAGATGTTAAAAGATCGACCAATCCAATCTGTAATACATATAAAAAAAAACTTTACCATTTGGTTTAAATAAAGATTAGAATTATAAGTAAATATTTAATTGTCTTTGATATATGATATGTATATATATATATATATATATATATATATATATGTATATATATATATATATATATATATACATATAAAATACATTTATATGGTTAAAAAGAAAAATTTTTTCTTACTTGTAGTCCAACGAGACCCAATAATAAATTAATGATATTATCAAAAATATTTTTATTATCATATGTTAAAATATCTGTAAGTAATATTCCGTAAGGTCTTAGGACAATATCACATTTCTGGATTGCCTTGGCAAACACTGGGAATTTCATTAAAGTGCGACCTATTAAAATTTTAAAGAAGTTTTTAAATTTTAATATACAGATATGTATATCAAATTATTTGCGTATTTACACACGCACACACGTACACACACGCCATTTAGTATTGAATGTAGTCGGGAAGAATATGCAAGAAAAGAATCTAGCTGTTCGCCATATTGTAATATTTATTATTCCGATAGAATATTTTGTTAGAATTCAATTTTACTTAAATTCTAAAATTTTATAAATTAAATTTAGAAGTTAGATTTTATAAATTAAATTCCTAATAAATAGGGAGCAACAAATAAAACGTCTATGCAGTATTATGGGGTTGGAAACATATTAAGAATATATTAAGATTATGATTATAGTGTTTTCTGAATAATTGTGAAAGATTATTGATATTCTTATATGCTATATGTATATTCTTAAGAATTGTTAAAATTTGTATATTTGAAGTATTTTACAATAATATATTTACTTACTCATTCCAAACCATTGAGATCCTAGTCCAGAAAATATAAAACAAATCGGTCTTTTCGTATATGGAGTATGTTCTATTTTAATAATTGTATTATGAGATATTTTAGACTTAGTTATCAAGTACCCTCTGTAACCTGATGACATTCTATATTATCATTATGAATATGATGTAAGGATATAAATTCTGCATCTGTTGATCGATTCCGCACAAGTCAATGTGTTTTGTTCAATATATTATTAGCAAAACATTTATTGCAAAATTAATTAGTATTATCTTGTCTTTTATGTAAAATTATTCCAAGAAGGATAAGATAAATATTATTGTTACTAAATGCAGGTGCGGAATCGATCAAAAGATGCAGAATTTATATCTTTATTACATCATATTTATAATGATAATATAGAAGGTCACCTCTTTTCACGGACGTTTCAAGTGTATAGTAGGCGTAATTATACCAGTTTCCATCGCTAATAATACCTTTAAGAAATCACATCTTTTTATTAGCAATAATTATAGTAATTATTTTATATAAATGTATTATATACATATGTATTATAATTGTAACAATATAAAAAAATATAAATTGCTATAATCACATTTTAAGCAAAGTCAGTGTTAAATCATTTTATTACAAATGTACCTTTGCGATTTGACATAGGCCACTGGCGACTTCAGAATGTCCAATATTCGATTTTACCGAGCCCATCAATAAAGGAGTGTTTCTTTTAGAGCATAAAATCTGGTCAACAGAGATAACTTCTACGGAATCACCGGCAAGAGTACCAGTTGCATGAGCCTCCACGTAAGATAACTCATTAGGTGAGATCCCACATTCCTTATAAAATTCGTCCAACAATATTTTTTGCTTTTCGACCGATGGAAAGGTAATACCTTCTTCTTTAAAACCATCGCAATTTATTTTACCGTGTACGAGGGTCGCATATATTCTTCTTGCATTTTTTGCCTTTTGCAGATATACTACTGCGACCGTATCACTACGCATATATCCGGCGCTTTCCTCGTCAAAGGGTTTACAGTAACCGTTAGGAGACAAAACCCCTGAGAAAAATAAATTGATACTAATAAACAAATTTCTTTGATATTATTACAAAACGCAGAAATACAGGATAAACACTGGCAAAATAAATGTTATAAGTAAAATAAATTTTATTTTATTTTAATGAAAGACGCGAATATAAACATGTATATTTTAGTAAGTATTGAAGACATACATTGAAATTATAATATTATCAATTATTTCGATTTTACACTATTAATTAAAACAAAAATGCAAATAATTTTATTTTGACAATGTGTTTTCCTTATTATTTATGCTTCCTCTAATATTTCATTTTTAATTAATACTGTTTTGCTTATTAAATATCAAATTTCTTCAAAGACAAAAATGCACAAAAATAATGTTAGTTGTAGAGTTTAGAAGTAGATACAAAAGCAATAGAATTAAATAAGCAATGTAGAAGAAACTGCCATTTATGGTCCAAGCTAGATCTGGGTGGCCTAATAATATTTCTGTGTGTATTTATATACATATTTTCAACTTACAATTAGTAAACTGCTTATTAGCATCAAAGTAAAATTGATATCAATTTATGAGGGAGGGGGATATTAATATTCCAACGGAAGCTGTATTCTAGCTAAGTCTAAAAAAAGATCGGCGCGCAGTTTACTAACAATAAGTTGGAAATATATGTATAAATACACACAGAAATATTATTAGGCTAAAAAAATAAAGAATAAACTTATTTTGTCTGGAATATGAACATTGGTCGCACTTTCCTAATAACAATTTCGGTTTTAATTTTAATACTATTTATCTTATTATCTGTGGACTCTACGATTAAGTTGTGAAGCAAAACTTTAATAAAATAATCTTCCAGTTGTTGGTATACATATGTAGAATTAGTCTATGACATATACTTGTGAGATATATACTGTATTTTTCACCATATTGCACCATTTTTCCATATGCCCTTACTTTCTATTCTTTCCCCGGTTCTAGAAAAATTAAAAGAAATCCCGGAGTTTGTACATAACAATACCTCAAAATCCAAATGCATAATATTTTTAAGAGAAAAGATGAGCAATAATTATGTTTGTTATAGAGTTTAAAAACAGATACAAAAACAATTAATCTTATTAGACAAATATTTTCTTGTTAAATATTGTACCATAAATGAAAAAAAAATATCGTAGATATTAGTAATAAGTACACGACATAATATACATGTATGATCAATAATGCATGGTTACCAAAATAAAAAAATCTGAAATTCGCGTAAAAATGAAAATAAATAAGATAAATAAGTATCTAAATATATCAATTTCTTATGATCCAACATACAATATACAAATATAAAATATAATAAGATATAATAAGTACATACCTAGATGGTAAAATTGAAATTGTATATGTAATGAGGATGTAGGCATAGATTGGCGGAAGCGATAATGGCCGCGTCGCACTCTCCGGACCGAATCAGCTTGTAAGCTTTCACTATAGCAACGTTACTTGAACTACATGCACTATCAATGTTATGCGATTGTCCAGTAACGCCGAGCCAATAAGAAATTTGGTTTGCCACGAAAGAAACGTTGCATCCAATCATAGATAATCTAGCAAGCTAATCACAGTACATGGTTCTGAATGTATTTGAAATATTAAAATGTATAAATAATAAGATATAAGTTAAATATTTATTTTTTAAATTGTTTAAAAATATTGTATAATTTTTCTATACTTTACATAGTAAAAGGGGACAGATTTCTGTGCTTGCAATAAGAATTTTACATATGGTTATTATTTTCTTAAATAAATTTCTATTAATTATGCTGTACATATTAATTAAATATATCACACCTCAGGTTTACTAGAAAAATACGATCGAGTCTCAGATACAGAAAGTGCTGTAAGAACACTCGTTTTTGTTCCTCGTAATTCTTTTGGGTTTACACCCGCATCGATAATTGCTTCGTAAGTATGCTCGAGTAACATTCTAGTCATAGGCTCCATTATATGAGCTTCCGTAGCGGGTATATTAAAAAATTCTGAATCAAATTTCTCGATATTGTTGACTTGACCGATTCGATGAGGCATGCTATAGCATGCTATAGCATGCTTATTATAATAAGCTATATAAGAAATAAATATATTAATAAGTAACAAGAAAAAAGAGGTCATAAAAGTGTTTGGATTAATGATGTTGATGAAATTGGCATATCATTTTTCAGCAGATGAAAAATAAAAAGGAGTTCTTGTCGCATGCAATCGAGTTCTATAGTTCCTGATACTTTTTAGTAATAATTCTGGTGATTTTACTTAAAAAAACAGTCGATCGAAAAAATGATCTGCTAACTTCCCGTAGCAGATCATTTTCTAGCAGATCAAAAATAAAAGAGTTCTTCTCGCATACATTCGAGTTTTATAGTTCCTAATACTTTTTAACGATAATTCTGGTCATTTTGCCAAAAAAAAGTCCATTGAAAAAATTATCTGCTATAGTTTTCCGTATAAAGTGAGATGCCGACGAAATCTCGGAGTTCCGGTTTATATAAAACATTTTTTGAATAGTTCTGAACATACTGAAGCATTTTCTAAAGAGTTTCCGACACTAGCAATGTTGTATAACTTTTTTATAAATTAATACCGTCCAAGCGCCGCGTACTTAGAGAGAATAGAGTGATATGCTGTACGAAATGTCGCAGTTCCGGTTTATGTAAAATATTTCTCGAATAGTTCTGAGCATATAAACACATTTTCTAAAAAGTTCCCGATATATATATATAATGTAACACACAGTTTATTCGATTCTGACATTGTTTTTAAAAATTTTTGGATTAGATATTGCAAATCTTTAATTATAATTATTATAAAATACAAATTTTTAAAAATTTTAAAAATATATATAGCTTAATAGTAATAGAAAAATTTATTACAATTATTCCAGCGTCTATGATCGCTCGAACCAAGATCAACTTTGTTAAAAAGATTTTCTTGAAACTCTTTTAAATTGTCGCTATTAGGAAATCGGCCAGCAATGCCGGAGATAACAATTTCTTCTTCAGCATCGATGCTGTTATACGAGTTCGGTCGATTCATAGTATCTATTTTCAAAATAGACAAATTCTACAACAAAATGCTATTATTTATTTTTTGAGAAAACAGATATAAATGTAAAATAAAAAAAATAATTAAATACAATTTAAAATTATATATACGTACCAATAGGAAGTGGAAGCACCGTGACAATTGAAACATTCAAGAGTGAAGTCAAAACGCAACTAAGTCACGTATCTCCGATCCTCTCTATTTATACGTTTTACATTTCCTGTACATACATATTAATGTAGCAATGTAGCAGCCGATTGAAATTTCTAACATTTCAACATTAATTAATGCATTCATTACCATACAATCATGGAAATTACTGAGATAGACACAATACTGAATATGTATAATAATAGAATAAATTCAGAAACAGTATACCAAGAAATTACTGTTTGTTAAGCTGATTGAAGTTTAGAACGTCCCTAAAGCGATTTTTTTTTTTATTCTTGCATTTCTCCTTTGGCACAGAGAAACTTCTGCCAAGTCGCGCCTGCGTGAGCGCACTACGGGTGCGCGGCTCACTGATGTATGTATGTCCGGCTAAAAGACAGTGCTGATTGAATTGACTTTACTCAATAATTACTGCTTTATTAAGCATTATGGGGACGGCGAGATGACAAAAAGTGTCTTTATTTTTTTCTACATTAAATATTAAGAGAGATTTTTTAAGTACATATGTCGAAATCGGTAATTTGGATTTAAAAGATGTCATCAACGTTGTGGTCTCGGCGTCTCCTTATAAATTGACAATTCAATACTTGTATACACCTATATACATATCCTCCTTCATACTCTTACTTATTTTTACACACGTCATTTACCTGACCATCCCCCGCCACTACAAGTAACACATTAGTTTCCAACTCTGCTTATTAGTTATTAAAGGTTGAGATAATGTTAACTTACGCACTGTTAACGGCGTTGTACTCTCAAACCAACCTTTTCACTTGTTACTTGTTATTTTCATTACCAAGAGTTCTCAATTACTTATTCATTTATTTTAATACGAATATATTATTATTATTGTGCACCGTATACTGTGCATGCAGTCTTGTACTGGCCGAACACGCTGGAATATCCTTGTTCAGATTTTTTTACAAGAGGCAAAATTATTTTTTATATTATATATTTATATGTATATAGTAATAAAAGGAATAATATAAAAAATTAAATTTTATTTAAATCCATATAATTCATGCGTGATGTAAAAAAGTGCACTGATTTAACACTCGGTGATCATACCTCTTTTTTGAACATTTTTTAAAGGATTTTTTTGAACATGATGCCACTCAAAAAGTTATTGTAATTTTTTATAATGAAAATACATTCTACAATGTTTAAATTTAATTCCAGAATTGTTTGCTATCCACTTAAACCGTTAGTTTTTAAACAGCATGCAGCTATTTGAAAATTGGTTGGGGTTACTGTGACCCCGTGTGACCACCGAAGGTTATCACATGGTTAAATCTATTTTGTGTAATGTTGCATGTACGCATTCATAAATATAAATAGTATCCGCTAAACTTTGCGCCAAATACGCAGAAAGAACGACTAACTGACTACGTCATTGCATAAACATCAAGACGTTACCAAAAGTTAATCTAAAATTTTTGCGAAACGAGTTTTCGAGTAAAATATTCGAGCAAAGTTGTCGGTTGCTGAATAAAATCGGTGCAATCTATCTCGAGATTTTTCGATTACGCAAAAAGTGATGATTTTTGCGTTCTAATTTCAATTTTAGTCATACGTTCGCACACATTTACAACAATTTTGTCTGTCAAAAGGCTTATAATATTTTATGAGCGATCAAACTTAAAATCTGTGTCCAGGCCCGAGGAAGTCGTCACCAAACCACCGAGGCGGACTCATCACTGTGACGATTTTATCCCGGTGGTTTCGCTCTATTTTTCGTTGCAAATGCATTATTGTATTTCTCAATTGCAAGAAAATGGTACGCACGTATCATCACACAACGACTTTCGTCGACAAGGAGCAACTCAGGAAGGCAGTTCTTATATACGGTAAAAAAAAAATAAAAGTAATCAAAAAGATAAAATTAAGACAAAAGTAGCCACAAAACAATTTGGAGTCCCGAGAACTACGTTGAACGACTGACTGAAGAATAATGATGAAGTGCACACTTGGATGACGTGGCCGTACAATATTATGGAAGCTTCAAAAATCAAAGGGCGAAAATCAAAGTCAAGAAAGCAGCAGTGGTCGGATTCCGACGAGGACTTGGATAATATGTGCTGCGTGTGCTTAGAGATTTAACTCAAGTGACATGTACTTAAAAAAAAAATGTAAAATCTTTAAATTAAATTGCGCCAATTGCAAAGAATATGTATAAATTCAAAAATCCAACTTAAGTGGTAGCTTTATTTCTCCTTCACAAAATTATGTTACCTAACTTAACTCAAGTGACATGTATTTCAAAAAAGATGTGAAATTTTTAAATTAATAAATTACGCCAATTGCAAAGAGAATATGTATATTGCTTTGAAAAATAATTGTTGTGCAACTACTTTTAAAAAATAAAACTCAAGTGCTATCTTTGTGTTCCTATTCAAGAGTCTTTCTATATGACAACCCAAGTGGTAATAGCTTCTTAATTCTTCTTAACAAAATTATAATATTACAAAGAATCATTTTAATTACAAAGAATTAAAGAAGTAACAGTACAAAATAAAAATATTTAATTAAAATAAAATAAATAAATTTTTCTTGTAAAAAAACTTGGCGCTGCTTTTTTACTCCTGTAGCATTCTTCCTTAAATTATGTTTATTGTTTTTTTATTTAATTAAAAATTTTAGTACCAATGTTTAAAATTTAATGTTTAAATTTTGAAGTCTAGCAGCGCCAAGGGATACGGGATAAAATCGTCACAGTGATGAGTCCGCCTCGGTGGTTTGGTGACGACTTCCTCCGGGCCTGGACACAGATTTTAAGTTTGATCGCTCATAAAATATTATAAGCCTTTTGACAGACAAAATTGTTGTAAATGTGTGCGAACGTATGACTAAAATTGAAATTAGAACGCAAAAATCATCACTTTTTGCGTAATCGAAAAATCTCGAGATAGATTGCACCGATTTTATTTAGCAACCGACAACTTTGCTCGAATATTTTACTCGAAGACTCGTTTCGCAAAAATTTTAGATTAACTTTTGGTAACGTCTTGATGTTTATGCAATGACGTAGTCAGTTAGTCGTTCTTTCTGCGTATTTGGCGCAAAGTTTAGCGGATACTATTTATATTTATGAATGCGTACATGCGACATTACACAAAATAGATTTAACCATTATGTGATAACCTTCGGTGGTCACACAGGGTCACAGTAACCCCAACCAATTTTCAAATAGCTGCATGCTGTTTAAAAACTAACGGTTTAAGTGGATTTTTAGTTTCAGTTTACACAATTGCGTTTTAAGTCCGACAAAATCTATATTGGCACGCAGTGCCAATTTAAAAAACTGAAACATGTAGGTATTTAATAATAATTGATATTGTGAAATATTATTAAGGAATCAAGATCCGCTTCGACCGAAAACGGCACTTCTTATATGTTATTTTAAGTTTTCTTTTTTTTTTAAATTTGCATAAGATACTTAATTTTTTTAATTGATATATTAATTTTTACTTTCCATGGAAAGGTTGAAGGTTTGGTTGAAGGTCTGTTAATTTTTATGTAAAATTGTAGTATCTTATAAACATCTAAAAAAAGCAAATTTATGTAGATTTTCATGAATTCACGAGTTGTAAAAGGCTTAAGGATTTTGTCGTTTTCTGTAGAACCTTGTAGTATTGTATGCAAAATTACAATCATTCACGAATCAGAAATTTATATAGGTAAAAAATTGTACATTTATGTATTTTTCTATTGGACTTCACAACAGACTATACGAAAATAAAAACATAAGTATTTTGTTTTCTGCGAATTAAGAAGTTATTAATAATAGATGATTTTTGGAAGATTTGTGTAAAAACTTGTAACATTTAACTAAAAATTACAAATTTTAATTAGCCATAAGTAATTGTAATAAATTTTTGAACTGTACAAACAAATCGGTATTTGTTACTATTCATACAAAATTGTAGTATTTTATGAGAAACTAAAAACTGGATTAGATTCTAATTTGTATAGTTTTACGATACGTAAATTGTGGTAGATTTCTATAGTCATTTATAAATAATTCTATTATTCTACAAGTAAGCAGATTTTTTATTTTTTAAAATTTTGTTTCTTCTTAAATTTTTAAAATTTGTAGATTTTTGTATTATTTTTTATAAAATTGTAGTTTTTCATAAAATACTACTTGCAATAATTTCTTGATTTGAGAACATTAGTAATTTGTGGTACTATTTCGTAGATATTTCTACAAAAAAATTAAATATTTTAACAAAAATGTACAAATTTCTATTTCTAGTTAAATTTTGTAGTTATTCATAGAAATTTCTTCCGCCAGGGGTGTCTCGTTTCTGATACCTTTACTTATCAAATACTGTAGACTAGTGTAGACGTTAATGTAGGCAAATAGTAGAGATGGTGCGAACCATTTAAATTCGAATTTATATGATTCGAATCCAAACTATTTGAAAATTGTGAATCTAGATGATTCGAATACGAGAATCATATTGTATACCCTGGCGAAAAAAATTTCTATGAATAACTACAAAATTTAACTAGAAATAGAAATTTGTACATTTTTGTTGAAATATTTAATTTTTTGTAGAAATGGTTATTTTTTTGTAGAAATATCTACGAAATAGTACCACAAATTACAATGTTCTCAAATCAAGAAATTATTGTAAGTAGTATTTTATGAAAAACTACAATTTATAAAAAATAGTACAAAAATCTACAAATTTTAAAAATTTAAGAAGAAACAAAATCTTAAAAAATTAAAACATCTGCTTACTTGTAGAATACTACAAAAATTTACAAAAGTGTTCCAATTCTAGCATTTTCATGTAGGATTTTGTAGTACTTCTTAAATTCATGTAGAATTTAATAGATTCTGACAATTATATTTTATAGTTTTTTAAATTTTGTAGAAATATTTCCGCCAGGGTAGTCTCAAATTTATAAAATTTTATTTCCCGTTAATAAGCAAAAGTACATACGGTGTTAATAGATGCATTCAGTGAATACATTCAGTATTATAACCACTCATGAGTGGCTAAGTAGCAGTTTATTTCTTATTTTTGGCATACGCTATGACCCTATCAAATTGTAAGTAAGTTTGAATATGTGTAAAAAAAATAGTAAGCTATGAGTATCGATAATAAAATGTAAATTCAAAAATCTAACCTAAGTGGTAGCTTTATTTCTCCTTCACAAAATTATGTTACCTAATTTAACTCAAGTGACATGTATTTAAAAAAAAAGTAAAATCTTTAAATTAAATTGCGCCAATTGCAAAGAATATGTGTAAATTTAAAAATCCAACCTAATACGCAGCGTCCGGGCAGATTTCTTTCACATAAGATCTGCTTTAATCCACTAAAACTGTCAACGAAGCTTCTAATGTATCGCGTACGTTTTGTAGGAAGCATTTCTCCAATCTTTTTCGTTTACAAATACGTAGTTTATACATATACAATTTATGGATTTCTTTTTTTGTCATGCACGGTAACAGTTAATTTGATGTCTTTTCGTCGTTTATTTGGCAATACTTTCGAATCACTCAAGCTCATCGATCTCATCATTTACACATTTTCCGATTAACGAAGCAGAACATTGGAAATAATCAGAAGTGATTCATTGAGCCGTTCTATAAATGAATAAAAGTATTTATTTGCGACGATAGACGCGATTATCTTGATTGGAGTTTTAATCACAACGATTAGCCGCGGTTCCCATCAACGCTGTTTGAAGTCTTCCCAGTTCTTGTACAATGTAAATAGATGTCCCAGTTCATATCAATTGCAAAACGATTATTTTTGAAGACTAAACTCGATCGCGTAATAAAAATATCAAGTTGATTAGTAGTCTATTTTTTTCCTACCTATATCTCATACACTGATAAAAGATAAGAGAACGGATGAATTTGATATAAAACAGAGGCTGCGAAATGAATAATGCGTTTATGGAGTAATGCATACCCTATGCCTTTCACGCACAAAATACACGCAGTTCTCAAAAATGTTTTTAGAAAATATTACTTTAATTTATTTATATTGCGCATAACATGCGACATGTGTAATAAAAATAGGAGCGCAAATTAATTATTATTATCCAAACAAGAAATTCTTTTTATTCTAAATCTGCAATAATATAAGATATAGGTATGCTTCATGCGTATATATGTATAAATTATATACTCTCTCTTCAATATTTTTTATCTACTTCTTGATAATCTTGATCTGTGATCTTCTACATTCGTATCACGCCACATACTTCTTATATAATACAGAACATCCCAACAATATTGCAACTTTATTGAAATATTCCAGCTATATTGCAGGAATTATACATCATATTTACTTATACTGATGTTATAAAATAACATCGAATAAAATAAATAAAAATAAGTAACAAATATTTGATATTATTTTACAATATCGAATAAAATTTATAAATTCGGTCTTATATAGTATCCACACAGCATAGAATATTTCAGCAATATTGCAACATTCTAGCTGTATTGCAAAAACGTTGTAGAAATATCACTGACAATGAGATGAATTGTGTGTGCTATACAGGAGTCATGTAAATACGTGCGCGCGTTCACACACGCACATTATATTACATTATATAGTTATTATTTAAACAATAAACTGATATGGGTATAAACTGATAAGTGAAGAAAAAGTTGTTCATTTCTTTATTATTATTTTATTTATTTTATTTAATATTATTTTTATTTCTCTAAAAATCGAAGAGTGAAATATTACTCGGAACGAGTGAAATGCAAGTATAATGAAAAGTGAAAATTGAGCCTGTGCACTTCGAGTAATTTGCCACTCTAAGAAAGAGTAAAATTGTGCTCTATTAAGTTGGAGTGAAATCGCACTCCATTTGAGTGAAGAGGCACTCTTTGTGAGTGCAGTAGATCAGTATCCATAGGAGTAAATTATGTCACTCTATAAATTTTCAGTGGAAGATTTCACTCTGTTAAAGTCATTTCCCAGACAACACCATGTCTAAAATTGAGACATAATAAGTCTTTTAGCCATCTTTTCGTAAGACGTCTAAAAGATGTTTAAAAGATGTCTTTAGACGTCTTATGTCCCGCTTTTGGACATGTGTGCTGTCTGGGTTATTAGTCGATCTTTAATTAATCATGATTTGCTATAGCTTATTATACTATATAGAGTGAGATCGTATCACTCTGATAGAGTAGCCGCTCTAAACATTTGAGTGAAAAATTCACTCGTACCTTATGAGTGTCCGCATTTACTCAAATTAAAGTGACAATTAACCCTCTCTTTTGGAGTGACTCACTCTAATATATTAGTAGCGAAACCACTCTATGAGATTTAGTAATGATGATCAGTTTGCGTATATCAAATATTTATTTTACTCAATATTTTGTCTCATATATACGTAATACGTACTACTATATCTCACTGTTTTCTTAGTTTCACAATACTGCCTTATTATAAATTCCTTCTTCCTTTATTTGATATTCTTCTCTCTCTCTCTCTCTCTCTCTCCCTCTCTCTCTCTCTCTCTCTCTCTCTCTCTTACACACACGCATATTTCTTATTTATTTTACATCACATAATGTATATGCAAAGTTAAGTCATATCTCCGTGAATCACTTTGTAAGTATCTACAACCGGCACACTCGCGTGTGTGCGTGCGCGTGGACCACGTCCCACGTGTGTATGTGCGTGTACGGAGATGGTGATGCCGAGAGCCGGCGCGGGCGCGACGCGAGACGGTCTGTGGACTGTGGTGATGGTGAATGTTCGGTGCGTTGTGCACTCTGTGCAGTGAGCTGAGTGAGCAGTCTACTCAGTCTACTGGCTCAGTCCATTGGGAGGAGTCGCGAGAATATGAGGTTCATTCTATCGCTCGTGATCCTCTTCGGAGCGTGCGCGTGTCACGCTGACGACGACGAGCTCGAGATCGGGATCAATGAGATCGATGGCGGCGAATCGGTGCCACGTGAGACGCAACACGCGCCCAACACCACGCTCGCCGAGATCTTCGAGAACGCGGTCCAGGCCTATCTCGAGGAAGACTGGGACGGCTGCGTCGCGGGATTTAACGATGCTCTGCATGGGTATATACGTTACGATTATCCCGCCACAGTCGATATTCTCTCCTCCGTGAGCACTCAAAGTATCCCATCAGACAGCACGCATGTACAAAATCGGGACATAAGACGTCTTTTAGTCATTTTTAAAACATCTTTAACATTTTTTATGTCCCGATTTTAGATATAGTGCTGTCTGGGATATTAATTCCACAAGATATTTTTTAAGTCTTTACTTTTATGCTTTAAAGGTTTGTTTCAAGATTTTTAAAATTAAGTTTTTTCGGAATCTCGTCTCAAGGAAAATACATATATGCGTAAATTTTAGAAGAAAAATTATTCATGTACGCTTAATGTATATTAATTCTATGAGATGCTTTTACATTTTTATGTCTGTACTTATTAATAATTTACACGCGTAAATTTAGAAGAAAAATTATTCACGTTAGAAGAAGCGCTTTTTTGGAGTGTTTGAAACTTAGCGCGTAACTTTTCTTAAAGGAGAGGGATTCTTTATTTCTTTACGCATTTATATATATATATATATATATATATATATATATATATATATATATATATATATATTATTAATATAAGCTTACATGTGTAAATTTTAGAAGAAAATATTTTTTACGAGAAAGACAAGTTTTTGAAAAAAGAAATAATAGCTAAAAAGAACAGCTAAAAAGAATAAGTAGTCGTACATGACACACAATATAATTAGCTATTAAATACTTTAATTTAATAAAAAAACGACCGATATAATAATACTTAAATCTTCTAAAAAAAATTTAACGAGGTACATCCATACTATAAAACTATTAATTGAAATTACATTTGTTTATTATTTTATTCATTATTTTTTAAAACAAAAAATAATATAAAATGTTTAATAGTTTTGCAATAAAAAATAAGGTAAAACGAATATTGTTAGAATTATTATTAGAATATTATAGATTACATATAGTAAAAGAATATTGGACATTTTTTTCATTAAAGTATTTAATCACTTTTTTACTTATCTAAATAATCTAACTATAAGTTTATTTATTTTTTCTGGCGGAAGACTCGTCTACTTCATTTTCTAAAATAGTCCACAGCTTAGTTTTGGGAAACAGGCTTGATGACCGTATTCAATTTTTTTGAAATTAAACAATGCTGTGTTAATTATAACTGTGCTAAATATAATACCTATTTATTTTTAAATTAAGGAAAAATATTGAGTAAGGCATGAATCGGACTTTTAACTAGTAATTTTGCTGGAATATTTTTAAATTTTATATGTGGTCTCAAACTTTTGGCCAGCAGTGTAAAAAGAATTTTTTTGTATTGAATATACAATACATATTACACACATTATCAATTTATATTATGCTTTGAATATTGGTTGCACTGCATAATCAATCCGTATAATAAATCTGTAATTTTTAAGAGGTTACATACGTTTTTGACAGGGCTAAAACTAGGTCAAAATTAACGAATTTTTATTGTGGTAAAATTATATATTTTTAAAATACATATTTTGTAAAGTAGTCTTTTGAGAATATCTCCTGAAATTTCAATAAAAAAATATCAAAAATTGAGGTTCTAACAGCTATTTTCCCAAACAGTCTTTGTAAAAACGGCGTTTGCGATATCAGAGATATGTATCTCCCGCCCCCTCTCATGTGAAACAAAAAACAAAAATTTTCCGTTAAACTAGATGAAGAAATCTAGTGCTTATCACAGTCAATTTTGAAAATATTGAATTTTTAAAAAATGGCAGCGATTCGTAAGCAAAAAATGCGATTTTTGACTTAAAAAATTAATATTTTTTATTTATAAAAAACTAAGCCATAGATAAAAAATCCTATGACAAGCACTAGATTATTGTATTGAGAGTAACTGTAATAAAAAATTTCATGCAAATTGGTTTACTAGTTTCCGAGATATTTCTGGTATCTGATTTTTAAAACACTGTTTTGGGAAAATAACTGCCAAGACCTCAATTTCTGATATTTTTTATTAAAATTTTCGAAAGATATTTTCAAAAGACTATCCTACAAGACATGTATTTCCATTTTTTAATAAAACACTTTTACCTACAATAAAAATTCATTAATTTTGACCTAGTTTGAAGTTTCTATCAAACGTATGTAACCCCTTAATGTAAATTTGCGTAATATTTTACAGATATAAAGTATATAAACGAATGGTGACAATTTGCCGGCGAAAATGTAAGGCCGAGGCGGCAGGTTCCTCGCCAGTCTTCGCGGAAGATATCGAGGATATGCACTTTTACGAGAAAAAAGTGAGGGAGACGCTTTGTTTAATGAAATGTAATCAAGATTATCGAGAAATCGCAGGTGCGGGGGCGCTTAAACGACTCCTACACGCCACGGAGAGGAAATTTGTCGACCTTGCCATCTACGAGTATCTCCATATCTGTTATTTTCAGGTATGAAAGTGCTGTCTATTTGACCAAAACACTTTAAGCAATCAAATTCTGCGAAAATCTTTCACATAAGTTACAAAAAAGTATATGTTGCATTATTAAAGTGAAATACAATCTTATTTTCCATTTCGTATTACTTAACGCTGATATAATTTGTGTTTGTATTTATAATGATTTGTTATTATCTATGCAATATAATTGAACGATAAAACATGAAATATATTTATTTTATTATATTTCACATTTTATCTAATTAACAATAATCGCGATATATAGCTCATGCAATATTTCAACTTTAATTTAATTTCTGTCATTCATTTCTTTTAACCGATAAACTTAATTGCGTTGTTCAGATTTGTCTTTCTACAGAGATACGTGTCTCTGCTCGCCTACGAAAGATGCCGTAGAAAAACATCACGAAAATACCAAACTCCCCGAGTACTAATCTGGTGGATTACGCAATTACGGCGTAGCAGATATATTCTGCCTGCGTTTGCTGCGTAAATTATGAGTTAAACAACTCGCGGCTTAACCCGAAAACCGATTTGTATCATCGCCTTCACTCATTTAGATAGCGTTTATTTTCGAGAATTTGCGCATCGTCGTTTATAATCCCAAATCAATGGAAGATATCTCAAATCTCGATATTTTAATTTAAAAAAATCGCCATTTTAAATTGAAACAAATTACCAATAATATTTATGTCTGCAACATTGAACTGAAACACAATTTTTTATTTTCCGTTTTGTATCTTTGTACGGAAGAAGGAAGAACCTTCATATCATCTGCTATCAAAATTAGCATCCCAGTATATTTCGTACACTTCCGGCATAACGATTGTGATATGCCTTTTATTAAGATAATGTAAAATGAAATTTAGCTGTGAATAGTATTTGGTACTTAAACAAAGAATAGATATTATAATTTATATAGCAGATACTATATTTAATCTTGCAAGAATACAATAATCTTTTAAATGTACACAATTATTTTTGCATATAATAATAAAAAATATATAACAATATAATAATAATAAAAATATATAATCTAATATATCATAAAAATTAAAATAAAATATGTAACATCTATAGAAATATAATTATTAATCCATGATGTAACATAATCAGTGTATACTCGCAAATAATTTTTTACAGAAAAAAAGATATCAAGATGCGGCGGACGCAGCTTTCACCTTTCTGTCCCAGCATCCCGATCACGAGATGACTAGGAAGAACCTGAAATACTACTTGAGTATGCCTGATGTGGCCGCGGAAAAGGTCATGAATTTGGAGGCGGCTCCCTTTGTGCGAAAGTACTTCCGAGGGATTCAGGCATATGAAGATGAGAACTACGCGGAAGCTGTGGCCGAATTTGAAAGTTCGCTCGAATCTTACATAGAATCCGAAGAGGAATGTAGAATCTATTGTGAGGGCCCCTTCGATCAAGGATGGTATCCTGAGTTTACTTCTTCGATAGCAAGTAAGATACAAATTGACTTAATAAAGACAACAAATGATAAAATAAACAAATTCAGATGAGAAAATGTATGTCTATTATATATATATATATATATATATATATATATATATATATATATATATATATATATATAGCCATGCTATATAGTCACTCCTAGCAGAGAGAAGCCTTCTCTCCTAGAATAGACAAAAAACGCCCTAGTCAAAACCCGAAACACAAAAATGTTTTGAGGATTGACCAAGACCAAGACCAAGACAATAATTGCAGTAAATATTTCTCATTAAATTTCCAATAAGTTTTCACAGATAAACTACATTTTTAACATTTTTCCCAGAAGAAGTTTAAAGTAGAAGAGGCTTAATAATTATTTACAAAATATTTCTTATTTATTTCTTATTACTCTTTCATTTCTTTTTAGACCACTTTGCGTACTGTCTGAAGTGCAAACGTGGATGTTCGCTTGCGTTGAACAACGTGAACGGCAATTTTCAGAATGATTTGCTCAGAAGTCATTATAATTACCTGCAATTCGCTTATTATAAACGTGAGTATTTTAGTTTTGCAATGGCTAATTTTATTATACTGTCTGAACGAAATATTCTTTCTGTTGGTACTTTCTTACTTTTTTAATATTTAATAAATATTTTTTAATATGTTTAATAAATATATTTTTTAAATGGAAGTGGTATGTTTCATATAATATCTTCGGAAAATTGAGTTATTCTAAACTTTTATTTAAAAAAATTTATTTTTTTATTTGTGTAATAATAGTTACTATCAAGACATGAAAGAATTTTTTTTATTTTTGATTAATGTTTTTATGACAAATTATATCATTCGTTTTTCACAAGGAATCCATGTTCTATACCATCGTATCGTATAGATTATATCATGAGTATACGAAGATATTGTGTATACTAACTGTATATACTAGGTTGCTCAATTAAATAATATGAAGACTTTTGAATTTCTCTTTCAGTTATTCTTTGAGACTTTAGTTATTTTAGTAACAGTCAGTCACGTGGTTATAAACACCCGGTAAAAAATTTTTTATACATATAAAAACATGCATAAATATATACATATACTTATATAAAATACTATATGTGTTTGCTTTCTCTTGTATAATTTCTGTTTAAATATATAGAAAAAACAAGAAAGAAAAATTAAAATATAATTAAAAGGATAATTTTTACATTGTTTTTTTATAAAAAATAAAGTTTTTATAAAAAATAAAGTGAGGAAATGAAAAAAAACAGCTCATATATTCTCTATATAAGTGTAATAATTGCATATAAAATATGATTATATATATATATATATATATATATATATATATATATATATATATATATATATATATATATGTAGGTCCGGAAGTATGTTCCGGGACTTTTATTTTTTTACATCGGTATATTCCAGGACATTTGGCATGTACAGTCCTGGAATATAACGCATATATATGTAATCAGATTCAAAAAAATTGTCCCGAAACGTGCCGTAGGACATGAATTTTTTCCAGGACAGTCCTGGAAACTGCCAAATGTCCTGGAATATACCGATGTAAAAATAAAAGTCCCGGAACATACTTCTGGACCTACATATATATATATATATATATATATATATTATACATACATACATAGAATATTGTATAATCTAATCACAATTTTATGTTTCACAAACAGAAACAATGCATAAGTAATTTTTCTAATTATTTTTCAATTATTTGTCTTATTATTTTTTCTGTATAGAATTATATCTACAGATACAGAGAGATTATACAAAAAAAAACGAAACACATGTGGACATATTTTATATATATTTATATATAAAATAATAATGTGTTGAAAATAAAAACCACATACTCGCCGGTTTAATAATTTATTGTAAATTAATAATATGTGCAGTAACGGTTCGTGAAAGTCAAAATATTTTAAAAATTAGCCCCAAAACAGTGTTTTTTTGCGAGACAACGCTTGACCACACACGGTCAAGACAACTACAAAAACAATAAATCCTAATTTGAGTTAGGATTTACTTCCTTTATAATCTAGATTTAGCTCTTACGTGATTTTCACCTGTTTTCAAAATTTAAGGCGATGGACTTGGTCAACAATTCAAAGATAACGACGAAATTATTGAAAACGTGCAAAACTAGATATGCATTTAGTCAAAAATCTTTTTTAAATAGGGTATATAGAAAGACTCCCACAAATTTGAGAAAAATGTCTCGAACTCCATGATGAATATGTGAAATAAAAAGTATATTATTTCCGAATAAAAGCTTTCTATTGAAAAGAGACATCAGTCTTATTTATATTTAAGCAATCTAGTATAATTTGGTAGCATAATTGGGGCACTGACATAAAATGCAAGTGTCATGAATTATAATGACCTTGTTGCAATGTGTCACCATTCATTAACAGGAGCAAATATTTCAGCAGCTCCATCAAGCTGTCTCCTGAATCATCCTTTGTTAAATTAATTGAACTAATTTCTAAATTGTAGATGTTCAACATCATTTCTAAAACTGTCATGTCTCTTGCATCCTTCGTACTACTTTGCACAATATTTATTTGTACTTCAACTCGTATTATTTTAGGAAAATGTTATTTTAATTCTTTCTTTTTTCTCCTACTTTCTTTTTCTCCTCTCTCTGCCAACTGAATTTTTTAACAGTTTGATATATAAAATCCAAATATTTGCATAAATATATGCACATGAGTCAAATGAATGGATGAAAGCATATAAAAAGTATATATAAGTAATAATTTTCATTTATTTTATGCCTAGTGGGTAATTTGAAAGCAGCTTGTGCAGCAGTAGCGAGTTACTTATTATTTTTACCTGCCGACGAGACAATGCTTCATAATAAGGACTATTATAGCCTTCAACCAAAAGTAAAAGAAGAGTATTTCACGCCAAGGGAGGTATGTGAAAAGATAGAATTATTAAAAATACAAGCTTCTAGAATAAGTGATATAAATTTAATATCTGTAAAAAAATTTCTAAGGAAAATATCTAAATTTTCATGTACGTTGGAAAGATTCATAATATTTATTTTCATACACAATATTCCAAAGGATAGATTGTAAATTTTCAACACTTAAAATAAGTGAAAATTATTTGAATAAGTGAAAAAATGTTAATAGATTCGTAAATTTAATGAGGATCGTACTTAGGAAGCGCTTTCGTATGTGAAACGGCAAGAATACGAGCTGATGCTGCTGCATTATATATCGAAGGAGTTCGCGGAAATCGACGCCAGATTTAGCGCGTTCACCAAGAAGACAAACGATAAGAAGAAGACTGACGAGAAGGAATTAGGAAAGGTAAAAGATGAGACATGAGTTTGCAACGAAAATACCTGATAAATAAAATTACTTACAAATAATGACTATCTTCCGAGATCATTTATTTGTCAATCGATCTATGCGGATCGAGAAGCGTAAGAAACCCTTTATTATAAGCTCCATTTCGATTTCTTTTTCAAGGACGACGCACGAATAAATCTGACCATCAGATATCGTGCCTAAACCGATATCAGCTAGAAAAAGTCGGTGAATTATGCTGTTCGAATGCATTTAATACTGAAATATTTTTACTGTACCTATGTTATACACATTTATACCCGAGAAACAATAAAATATTTAGAAATCAATTTGCCTTTATTATTGTCGCAATTTGATATAAAATAAAATAACGAATAAAACTGAAGAAAGAGATATTAAAATTAAAATAATATTGCATACGGTGTATCTCTATAAGTCCCTCGTTTGAATCGCCTGTTTAAATGCAACCCTATTTACTTTTGCGTTCATATCTGCATAAAAGTGCAGGCGCAAGGAAAAAGATTCGCGAAGCAAGACGACCGATGAGGAAAGAAAAATTAAAAGAAAAGTCCAATTTCTATCTCCAATGTCGCGTTATTATCTCTAGTGTCTATGTATATTTCATCTTTTGCTTCTTTAGGATTCTTTCTTGACGCCAATCTTGCATCCGCCTCCAGGTCACTCGCCATCCATCCGGATACGACTTGTGGGTAATTTGTCAGCGTTCCGGGACAAGGAGGAGACAGAGATACGAGAAGATCACGTCATGGAGCGGTTAAAAGTCACGGACGACGCGCGATTGATAGCAGCGGAAGACGAGCTCGGTGGAAAAAACCGCTACGCGGCCGACGGTTTCCTCAATTCTACCGATTGCAATCTGCTCATGCGACTCGCCCAGGTATCGGAATCGGCTCACGTGACTGATCAATTCCGAATCACGGCTGCAAGACGTTTTTCTTTTTAAGCGTTTCCTTTAGCATCACGATCTTGATAAGACTTTAGCAAAAAATTCCAAATAAGCGCAAATTTACGTACCTTTACTAAAAAAAACAAAGGTTCGCATATAGATATAGTATATTCATAAATTCCAGATCGCCGTGGAGGGAGATGGCTACGAAGAAAACAAAAGTCCGCATTCGCCTTACGAGCGTTTCGAGGGTGTGACCGTTGGCAGAATAGCCTTGGTAAGGATCCGTATCCGGAAATATTGACAAAAAGATTGTATGTCCGTATTTCTCATTGTCTTCCCGCATTTATTGCCTGCCGAATCTTCGGCAAAATTTATCGTCTTACAAATTTTACAAAAGAAAAAAAAATCGTAGATGGTCTACTTCGGTCTGACGAAGCCGGAATTGCTGAGGCTATTCCTGCAACGCACGGAAGCAGCTCGCAATCATGTGGAAAGGTATTTCGACCTTGATCGACCATTGTATTTCACCTACACCCATTTGGTCTGCCGAACTGCCTTACCCGGTAATTTTCATCTGACGCATCACCGTGCTTCTGACGACATTTTCGTTGGCATGCTCGCATCATAACACTTGGTACGGCATTAAACATATGTAGACAATCGATCAGATCGTATTCTATATTGATGGATCGGTTCGCTTGATTTCATTTTCATAACTCTTTTTATTAACAAAGCAATCACCAAGATATAAAATATAATAGCAAAATACGTTAATATTTGCCTATCGAACAGTATATATAAGATATCTAAAGGAGGACTGAAGAAGATAAGATATATGTATCTGTTAGTTTCAGAAAATTTATTCTATCTTGTTTTCAGACTCGCCGGCGAATCGAACTGATCTTAGTCACGAGATTCATGCTGATAACTGCGTGGTAAAAGACGAAGGTTTCTGCTTGCGAGAAGATCCCGCGTATACTTGGCGGGACTACTCGGCGATTCTATATCTCAATGATGACTTCGACGGTGGCGAGTTCTTCTTCGCCGAGGATTGGAAGAGACGCCGCGTCCAGGGCATCGTTCGGCCCCGGTGCGGACGTATGGTGGCTTTCTCCGCCGGTGGTGAGAATCTTCACGGCGTTCGGGGTGTACGTAGCGGCAGAAGGTGCGCAGTGGCGTTGTGGTTCACTCAGGACGAAAAATACCTGGAGTACGAAAGGGTGGTGGCAGATAGCGTGTTACAGAGAGCCCGCATTTTAGGTACCGTGCAACGCGAGGATACCCAAATACCGCTGAGGTGATGCAGAGAATAGAGTTTATTATACATTCTGTATTTAAGACGTTATGTAGGGAAGAAAAGCCAGCAAGCAAAATGATAGCAGTCTGTCAGCAGATTAGTAAATAGATTTGATCAGACATGTCAGCAGATTAGTAAATAGATTTGATCAGACATGTCAGCAGAATGACATCACTGCGTCCGCATTCAGCTTATGTTTAATTAATCAATCTTTAATTAAAAAATTGTATTCTGTTTTTTTGATAGTGCATTCCTAGACCATACATTATTATAGATATCATAAAAAATTTTGGGAGAAAACTTCACAGATAAATAGAGAAATTCATGTTTCCACGTTTGCAAATAAGATCATATGAGACAAATAAATGCATAAAAATTATAACTAAGAAATAAACACAAAGATAGAAAAAATAGTTGCAGCGGTGATTGTTGAATAATATAATGTAGGATTAAGGATTATATATATATAATGGTTTAAAGAAGCTGAGTATATTTCTTCAAAAATTCTATTTCCTCCTGAGTTTTTTTATAGATCAAATAAAGTGTAACGTTCTGTTTTAGATATGAAGACACGCTGATCCAATGTTTCAAAGAAGATAAGACGTTGAGGCACATTCTGAGGGAATTCGTGCGAGAAGGCAGCAAAAAGTGGTAATATTAATAGAAATTTACACAAAATATGAGCACCGTTTTACTTGCATTTTCATTTGAATCAGAATACACATACGTTCAAGTGTTGAAGCAAGAAGAAGGGAAGAAAAGAAGAATATGGCAGATGCAATTCAAATTAACTGAACTGATCAATTCGTGACTTACAAAGACAGATGGAAGTGATTTATAGTTTGATAGATGAAAGTCTAAAAAAATAGCACATATTCCTTCATGAATGGCTGGACCATGAAGCTGATGATTCAAGAGTTATCTAATCGTATTTTATAACGATAAATTATAGATCTATAATTAGTCCGAAACGTATCATGTTAGTATAAATCAGCCCGACAGTCTGTTTAAAGAAACAGACGAGCATAGGTGGTTAATCCCACTCTTATTCGACGAGTAGTCCCCAATTTTTTATTTATACAAGTCCATTATGGGAACGTGAAACGATGATGTGGGATTTGTCTCACCAATCTTACTGCGTTCAATTTAATCAAGTTTCTAGTCTGCACGTACAATACAATGCATAGACTTACATCGCATACCTCGCACACACGCCCCGTACGTAGTCAGTTATCTCTAAATTATTTTGCTAATTAATATTATTTTACGTAGCAAAGTATGTGTATAAGCGTTGTCGTCGCAATTGCACCAACTGCAACAACTGTTTATAGAAAATATCCTAAATCTTTATTAGAACATGGACATATTACATGTCAACAAGTTTACATAACCGCTCGCTATGTATCACGCAATGTTTGCATCGCATCGTTAATTTATAGTCCTCGTATTTATACTATGTATAAGAAGTTACGCCTGTGTTATATTCGCGATTGCGTTGCAGTCCTCTTTCTCCTTCTCTTCTGTTTTTTCTTCTTATTCCCCTTACCGCGCGATGAGTTGCGCATACATGGTGGACACTTTATACACGCGTCTCTTTGTAAAAATCAATTCCGTCGATTAAGCGTGCGTATAGTAATACTAAATCGTTCGTAATTACTAACACATCTACATCTCATCGAAATGATCGACATCCGCGATCTGTCCGTATTGTTATTGCAATCGCGGGACAAATAGAAGAAATTCGTCAGCGGACAAAGTGAAAACGATTTAGAATGGAGAAAGGAAGATAGAGGATAAAAATTAAAACCCAAATTCTTCATTTCTCGAGAAAATTACGTTTGAAGGGATGTCCCGCATGGATGGAGTTAGATTACTGGAACCAAGTCTTCCCTCTTCTTTCTAAAGAAAAGAGGAGGCTTGTTCCAATAAACTTGACATTGTCAAGATCACGAATCTGAGTAATCTTTAAAAAGTTTTAGTCACCGCTCATTGTTAATTAAAAAGATATTAACGAATACAATGCAATATGCAGACATGTATTGAATGCGAAGAATTCCATTAAATATGAATTCTATAGGCCCATTGTCCCATTTTACTTTTCCCAGGCGGATTACGCGAAAACTGAATTCAGAATAAGGTAAAAATGTTTCAGACAAAAATTGTATGGTCTGGAGGGGAACAAATAATGGTAAAATAAACTTTCGAAAAAATTGTTTTGTTAAACTTACGATCGCCATTTTTAAAAATGGATTTATATAATTTTTTAAATATAGAATTTAGAATTATATGATTTCTTTACATAATGATTGTTCTGCTAGTTATTTTGCATGTAAAAGAGTATTTTTTTACACCACGTGATTCGTCTCATTATTCCGTGTATAAAAATATAAGTGAACTTGATTAAGGTACTGTTATCAAAATAATTTTAACTTGTGTCAAAATATGCTAGAATAAAGTATAAAATATCTCAAACTATTAATTTTTTGATAACTCTACTTTAATACTTTTATATGCCGAATAACGTGGAATCATATTATTATGTAAAAGAATCCAAAAGTATAATTCCAAATTCTTTATAGTTCGTTTCTAAAAGATGCTTATTTAGCATCACGATTATTAAACTGATTATCAATATAATTATGTATATACTTCGGCTTCAGCTTGAGACTGTGTTTCAAGACTGACATTACTCGGCGCGCAGTTTGTTGAGCTGGAAAAAATGTATACGCAAAAATATTATTAGGCACAAAGATCCAGCCCGACTGTAGAAGGCATATTTCTATTACTCGTGTTATTCTCATAAACGATCAAGTTCTCGTTATTCATATAATTTCATTTAAAAAATGGTGATAACCTTCATGTGATCTTAAAAAATCCATTTTTTCGAAAATTAATCATTATTTTTTCTCTTCCAGATCATACAACTTTTGTCTGAAATATTTTTGCCTGCTGGGCTCTGAAAATAAAATAGGATACCCTGTATGTTACTTATTGTATATTCATCAAGTTAATGAAAAGGAGCTGCGCTTATTACCGTTGAAACCTAATTTAAAATGCTAATATAAAAATTTGAAAGTCCTTTTAGTGTATTTAATGTGAAGAATGTTAGGCTGAACCGTGAATCTCTAATCTCAAATTAAAATTAGATTAAGTCAGGTCAGGTAGAAATGTTTATTAAAAAGAAAAGGCGATATCTCTATACTGTTTTTCTCTATCCGTATTTACTTTACAATAAATATAATACGTATAATGTAGAATTCATAATCAGTAGGACTTTATTTTATGTGTTAATAACTTTTTAATAAACAATAAGCGACAAACTTCGAGTTTATTCAGAATCATGATCTTGACGACATATATCAAGGCCATTCGAGTTGGGTCCCTTCTTCTGTAGTATTACTGCCTACGTGCAGATTCACATAAGAATCATTAGGATTTCTATTTTAAAATTGAAATAAATGTACGAGGAGAAAGAACGGATTCGATGAATCATTTACGAGAAAACAATTCTTGAAGTTAGCGTAATGTACATGTTTCAGGTCTGTTGTTTTAACGGCATTACACCCAAATGCATAATCTTCTTTCTTTCTTTTTCTGAAGTTCAAATATAGAGACCCAGATTGTCGGATTCGTTTTTACTCCTCTGGCTATCGTAAATATTAAAATTGTTAACTAAACGTGTACAAGAGATACGCAACAAGATTGCGGTAACTCAATGTAAAACACGATTGAAGAACGTGAGTTTTACTCCTGTATCCCTCGTGGCTCCTCGTTGTAATCGTTCGCCGTCATCGTCATTTCAAGATTCAGTCGGGAAGAAAGTGATAACGTGATTACGATACATCGTGACGTACATATATATGTGTGTGTATGTGTGTGTGTTTCAATACAAACGTTTATTACAAAATTATAGTGACATCTGCGTATCACAGGAGAACTCAGTCGATTCTTCACTCCATCGTCATCGCATTATTCCAATCCTGACACGCGAATTTTTCAACGCGAAACAAGCTACATAGCTGGAAATAGTTACGACAATACCGCTCGTGCCTCGTTAATAACGGAATAAAGTCTAGAAAAATTTTTTCTATTATTCGAAGAGATATTCGAAGATAAACGAAAGAGAAAGACCATATCTACTGGTCCTCACTACTCGATACCAATCAACGCAATTGAATCTCGATTGGAGTGGTCACTCAAGTTTCGTCATAGGTCACAGATGTTTTTGTATTGCCCTTCGTATAGACCTTGGTGTATCGCCCCTCCCTGCATAATGATTACAGTTAAAAAGCAATCTTAAAAGTGACGCTTTCGTGTCAGTTCGTAAAATGATAGGCGCGCAGAGAGAGAGAGAGAGAGAGAGAGAGAGAGAGAGAGAGAGAGAGAGAGAGAGGGAGAAAGGCGTAGAGTTCGCAGGAACGCTGAGACGTAACAATATATATATAATGACGGTATTTATATAATAATCTTTTACTGGTCGTAATGTTTCTTTCCAACAACGGGAAGTATAAGAAACGATATTTCACGTTTAGCAAGCGGTTGTAACGATGAAGATATAAACTGGTGTATCTCAGTGCCCGTTGACTCTTCAACTTTCGAGGTGCCGTTTAAACGAACTTTCTCTCTAAAGATCATCGATAAGATTAATAGTTTCGCGTAGAGGAAAATTGATCTCTTTTAGACCAGAGACATCGATTATCGCTTGTCGTCGATGTAAAAACGGAAGAGAAATACCGTGTGTGTCGGATTGTATGATTTCGAATCAGGCTTCTTACAAGAGTTACATTATTTCGCAATCTTATGTACATATATAAGATTATGTACGCTATGTATACGTCGTATATATTACGTCGCATATCTAAGAAAATCGATTCCGCGATTTTTTGAAGTGTATCTGGATGTAACAAAATATTCGGAGAAACGAATGATATAAAGAACAGTTTTGTCACTTTGTAATAATGGAAAATATTTTATCAATAAAAGATCGACATTTAACTCATTAACAGCCAAAGATTCACTCTTAGGATAAGAATTTTATATATTTTTTTTTTAAATAAGAAATAGCAGTAATATATATGTATATTATATGTATATGTATGTTGTATGTATATATAGATGTTTCTTGAATAATACCCACTAATTATATACCGCTAGTTCTTACAAAAGACTGAATCGAAGAGTTCTGAACAAGTCATGATCTTTTTTTTATAATGCTTAATGAGCAGCTTAATTATTGAGTAAAGTTAATCTATTTAGTGAGCGTTCCGTTGCTAAGTCGTCAAGTATACTATCAAATGCGCGGCTCATTGACGTAGGTAGGTTTGTCTAAAGAACGATTGAAATAACTTTACTTACTAATTACTACTTCATTAAGCTTAATTATAGAAAAAACATTTTGACTCAATTTTAATAAAGAATAGCACTATATAATTAGTAGGCACTATTTACGAAATACTTTGTATATGTATAATGAATAAAATAGTTTCAGCAATAATTTTTCTTTTGCGGTATCTAATTCTTTCTTTCTAAATACATCAAGTCTTTCTATAAAAAAATTCTAATTATGTATTATCTCTTGTAAACAGAATTTACAATTCGAGGTTATTAGCCCAAGAAGTAATTAATCATACAAAAAAAAACCAAAAAGTTCATATAAATATATGATTTACCGTTATCCAGTTACATAACATAAAAAATAAAAATTATTTATTTTGTAAATCGTTTCAATTTTGATATCTTGATAATCGTGATTGACTCTATGACTTTAGAACGTATAAAAAGTTGATCATTCATTGAAGTAAATTTTTTAATACAACGAACAATATTACGTTATAATTAAAAATTAAATAATTGTTACCAGCTCATCAAGGAGACCCGTAAATTTTTACTAGTCAGTTTAAGCAAGTCATGTCAACAAGTTCTTATCTTAAAATAAATGTTTAATGTGATTTGTCTGGATGCAGGCCCGAATTCTTCTCATCGATTCTTGTGTATGTGAGAAACTTCTGGATCTCCTCGTATTTCATTATACTTATAGGATTATTTGAAGTCACTTGTATGTTTAATTTCAATCCGAAACTTGAATGATCTAAAAGAACACATTATAAATGGGTATAATAAAATATAAAGAAATCCAAAAGTTTTTCAACGTGTCGAGAATTGATGTGGTGAAAGCTCCATAACTCAATAACAGTAGGACATACATTTAAGTGAGCCTTTTTGCTTCTTTTTTTACGACTAATGATTTCCTAAAATAATGATCTCTAGTTTTGAATCACCCCACCCTTACCCTCTCTCACACATTAAGTGTGTGTATGTGAAAGGGACAGAGGGTAAGGGTGAAGGTGATTCAAAACCAGAGATCACTATTTTAAGAAATCATTAGTCGTAAAAAGAAAGCAAAAAGGCTCACATAAATGTATGGCCTACTGTTAATGAGTTATGGAGCTTTCACCACATCGATTCTCGACACGTTAAAAAGCTTTTGGATTTCCTTATATTTTACTACATGTGTATGTATATATGCGTAAAGAAAAAGGGAGATTGTGTGTGTCGCGTATGTGTAGTATTCCAAAAATAAAAACAATTTTGCTTTAACTATGTTCGTCTATATTATGGCTTTTAATGGGTTAAATTGCACCGTAATAGATAATCTAAAGATATGTTTAGAGAAAACAAAATTATTTTTGAAACCAATTGTATATTGCACACGATAATAAGATTATTACAATCAACGTAATTTTTTTTTTTTTTTTTTTTTAAATATGATTGCAATATATATCCTATACACGAATTAAATCTGTCAAATCAATTCAGTTCGGAACATTTGCGATTGTCACAATTAATTTCCGATTAATTGATAATTGATCAATGCCAAAGTAAACTTGATACAATAAATCACCCGTTGAATAATGCCTTCCGGAAATTGACTCACTTGTTGAGACTCAATGTTTTTGTATAAAATACTTTAACGTTAGTTCGTGATACCTCGTAATTTGTCAATTAAATTAATCAATTTGTAGAAAGTAATGAATGTGACGTGTGAACAAGTATTATATAACTATAACGAGAATACGTTCTTACAGGCGAAAACGGAACGCGCCACAATCGCAATAGGTACGAAACTTTCAGCATTTTACGTATAATACTAAGAATCTCAGTTTGAAACATTTAGATAAACGACCCTCGACGTTCGCCGTTAACTAATACCTAAAGCTAGGATCCTGTTAGCGATGTCGAAAATTGTGTTTTAACATTTAAACGTTCAAAAATACAGAATCGTATTTGATTCGTCTTGCATCCAACATGTGCTAACGTTTAAAAAAGTATCGTTGATTTAAACTCTTTATTTCTATTCCTCCCGCTATCGCTCCTCGCTCGTTTCGTTATTTCCACCGGAGAAACAGTTCTTACTCGCGTCTTATTATACAGCTACTATTTAATATTATCTTCGCGCGCATAGAAATAAAACTAAAAATTGGCGTACGTGCCAGAATCTCTTCGTCGAAAAGCTTGCGCGCCACGCGCAAAGCAATATAACCCTTCTTTCCAAAGTATAAATGCTAAACATACATATACTTAATCTGCATTTATATGTCGTTTATATTTTTTTCTCTTTCCGCGCCAGTTATATAACATATAATAATACATAATGCTAACATATTGCATTAAAATAACGCAGAACGTAACAATAGAATAAAGAGTTGTACATTGTTTCAAGAGAGGATTTAAAAAAAAACGCGACGTATTTTGATTATGTAGAGAGAGAAATTGTCAAATGGCGGAAGTTATCGTGTCGGAGAGTATGCTGGACACCAAAGATCTTCGTGTGAGAATCTCTCTCGTTCGACGAAAGACTGCTCGCATGTTTACTGCGTTCTATCGTAGAAACTTCGTTAAAACAGTAGTATTATTATTAGTTTAGTACGGTAGTACCCTAATATGCGGGAAATATATAAAAAATTAAAAAATATACGAGTTATATATATATAAAACACATAGAATGCATATTCGTCGTAGCGCATCTTGCATCAAGTCAGATTTTTGTTGCTATCTATTCCTTCTAATCGCAAAGTCACAAATGATCGACTTGCACTTAATATCAGCGCATTTAGCGTCGAACGTGTCGTCTTACACCTAAATTTCCTAACTGTATGTACGTGTATGTTCCCGTCGAGATAAAATATAGTATGGCTTAACACAAATGAAGACTTGAAACGTTCGGCATTGAACGCGCAGAGAGAATATGGATCAAGTTCGATTCTTTTGGAAAAGGCATATCATTTCGGCTATAAGATGCCTTTTCCACTATCTACATTTCACAGTACACGATTTTTATAAAAAGATCCGTTTGATCTTCGGCTGATGCACACTTTGGTATCCAACAAGCTTCTCCACGCGTAATCGGAATATGAACGATTGATAGTCGTGATATGGGCAGTGAATGATTAAGCAAGTACCAATATTAAATGGGCTGGCTCTCCCATTGAGGCGCCCATTCTGGAAGTCGTCAATCTGCATTAGATGGCGGCGCAGCGTATCTCGAACGCGAATCCGAGTCCCCGTCGCATATATATTTTCCTGAAACACGTCAACCTTCGATAACTAGTCAAGTCACGAGAATTATGGTCATCGACAATCTTTTTTCTTTTCATTAATAAATAAGTAGTTCGGAAAAGGGCAAACTCCTTTACAAAAACATTTTTTTAGAAAATTCAATGTTTAAACTTTACCTTAGGACAATTATTAAGTTTAACTTTTGACAATTTTTTAAGCAATTTTTAAGCGGTTTTTTAAAAATAGTATCATTTTTGGAACAAGATACAGAATAACAATCAGGAAGTTAAATAGCTGTTATTTTGTAAATACACAGAATAAAATAAATTAAATACTGCACTATAAGAGAAACGTGTCATTAGCACATAATAAAAAAGGGATATTTATGAACGTGTAAACCTAAACATTCTTAAAAAAGTTGAAAATTTGATTGGTTACATGGCTCAACAATATATTCATAATTTAAAGAAAAATTCACTTTAGGAAATGTTCAAAATATTCTCCATCAATCTCCATACAATAACAAAGTGTCTATTAAAAAATGTTACCAACATTTTAAGACATTTCCGATGTTACTTTACGGTATTCATCCTTTATTTTTTTATGTAGATCTCGCGTGAAATTCGCGTGATATAAATTTTACTTTTTAAGTGTTCCTAAAAAAAAGATTTAATGGAGAAAAATAAAAAATCTTGCAAGTCATTCAATCAAATCTATTTCAAATTTTCTATTTTAATACTAAAAATTTCCAAATGCAATTTCTTGAAAAACACTTGAAAACCAAAGGACCCCGTATAAAAAATTTTTTTGAAGGAGTAGCTACCAAAGGGATGAAACAGCATGATTGAATTTATCATTTATCATAATAATACATCATGTTTAAAAACAAACAATGTGTTTCAGCATATTTCGCACAAATCAGTTGGTTTTAAAACAGGAAAGTTTTCGTTGGTTTTTGGGTACGTGTGCGTGCGTATATACAGGGTGTCTGATAATAGGTGTAACACCGCTCATGGGTAGATGAAGTGGGTTAAACTGAATAGGAAAGTCCTCTATTATTTTACAATTTTTGTAATTATCGAGTAATTAAATAATTAACATCACCGTACATCTGCGACAACAGTGTTTGCTTACTAGACGCACGGCGAGGCATTGAAAGGAGTGCTCTGTCAATAATGGAAATGTACGATACTATGGAAAATATGGTACAATAGAGTATATTTTCTATGCCACAAAATTATTTCATTTTGATAGAAAAATACACGGGTAATTACAGCAGGAGCATCACACGTCGCATCGTAGCCGTTATTTACAGAACGCTCCTTCCAATGCCTCGCCGGAGATGTCACGTAATTACCAAACACTCTGTATATAACATATATTCTATTAATAAAATGTCTTCTATAACGTATTATCTCGTTATATCTTTAAGTGGCACAAAAATTACACTCTTCACATGCTTTATATTCTTTTGCGTGAATCATGCAGTGAAGAATGCATTGAAGGATGCCTGATTATCTGATTAACGTACCGGACACAAATTTTCGCTTCACCAAGCTCAATCGGTATCCAGAGCCTATAAGCTCAAATTCGACACCCGACAATGTGGTCCCTTCGCAATTGAATTGAGTGAATATCGTGCCCTGATTGCCTGGGCCGTGTTCGAGTTCGACTCGCGCTTTCAGAGATCCGACTCCGTTACCCTCGCTGTGCTGCGAAATCTCCGTGAATTTCCATAGTACGCGATTCGTATCGGGGAGCCACTGTGCCGGCGGTTTGCTGTTGAGCGACTTGAAACCGCCGTCGATGGGCGCCGCAACATGGAGATTCAACAAAGGGCTCGGCGAGGCCATAGCGCGACTGTTGTATTTATAATCGATCTAGAATCGAAAACAATCTAATTTGTAATGGCTGCCACATCAAGCGAGATAAAGAGATGAAATTGTCGCTTTAAGTTTCTCATATTATTTCTTAATGAGATAATAGGGATGGCCGGGTACCTTGAGATCGGTATGGGTCGTTTCACATTTCCAATATGCGACCAATTGAAAAGGGCACGAACCGGCGCCTTCTTTGCATTTGATCTGGTACTTGAGAATGTCCACATTGAAATACGAGGCCGAGGGATTCTGTTCAGCTTGCCGCCGTAGCAACAAAGTTAAGGCACTCATGTTGAATTCGAAGATTGTACTGTCGACGGTAGTCTGAGTTGCGTCCCTAGAAGCATCCCTTTTCATCAAGCTGCCTTCTCTCGATTTAAGGATCGGCGATTAGACCAAAATGACTTACATGCTGATGAGCTGGCTGTTCGGCAACAGCCTCTCCAGCCTGTTGGTGTTCCTCACGCGGAAGGTTAGCTTGGCAGGACTGGGATTGTTCGCCAGTACCGTGACGATGCCGGCTGGAAACGAGAGCATCATGTCACCGCTCAGCTTCACCTGGCAGCGGGTCTCGTCCGTGCCGCGGAAGTAGGAATGCACTATCTCGTGGAACGCCACCGCTAGCGGGATGGTGTCAGCTAGGCCGATCGTGAGTGGGGACGGTCCTCGCGAGGAACCCACACCTACACCAGCGGTACGAAATTCTAGGCTGGCGACGCTGTCGGCGCGGGATATCGTTGCGGGTGACATTCTGCCGCGCGGCGACGGACCCTCTCCTCGGCGCGACGGCGGTCTGGGTATCACAATCGATCCCGTCGGCGTCGAGGACGCGGACTGCTTGGGCGGTAAGGCCGGCGTGATGTCTCCAACTTCCGAAAATAAATCCCCATCTAAAACGAGAAAAAATCATGTTAATTCTTTTTTATAAACTCTTGCCTCCTCTTGTTCCTAATTTCGCATACGAATGAAAAACCTGTTTCAATTTACATACATCGCTATACCGAGTTTAGCTATAACAGCAATTGTAAAAATCGACAGCTACCAGATACTACGCGATATTAATTTATCTATCACTGCAATTATGTTGGATGACGTTAGATGTCAGACGGTATAATTTCTTATGTAT
Organism: Temnothorax longispinosus; assembly: GCF_030848805.1. Lineage (NCBI taxonomy): Eukaryota > Metazoa > Arthropoda > Insecta > Hymenoptera > Formicidae > Temnothorax > Temnothorax longispinosus. Next base: position 1,892,988 of record NC_092369.1, read on the forward strand.
GATATTCGTGACTCATACCTTAGTAATTCTTTTTTCGCACGTATACGTATCATAATAAATAAGTTTAACCGCCGTTTGGGGCGTCACAAGTTTCGCAAAATTTAATTTATTCGCACCCTCGATGGTGACTTAGTAAATTTGTATCTTCCTGCCATCCGGCAAACGGATAAACTCATTGATAGGGTTTACCTATTGGGAATCGGGTATGAGAGTGTGTAGGCGGTGCGGATTGTGGCGGCGGCGGCTGCGACGGAGTCGGCGATGTGGAAAGTGGCGGTGGGCTCTGCAGCGGGGCATAAGGGTGGCTACCGGTCGGTGTCGATGCGCTCGACGGCGTACTGCTAGGATTGAACAAGTTTAGGCCAAGTAAATCTGAGCTTGGCTTACCTCCTAATTGCTGTGACACTGACTGAGACCTTTTCATGTGATGATCGGAATCGGTATTCGATCCTCTACGTCCCTGTTCGAACATGACATATCGTCAGAAAAGCGACGTGACATCGTATTATTTTCTTCTAATGACACATATACTGCATTTCGAAAATTATAATACGATCAAGAAAGAAATTGCTCGTGAAAAAGCAGGTTACAAAATACAATATCGATAATGTTTTTGTAAGGAAAATGTTGTTTTGATTTAAAATCATTTAAAGAAGATCGAGAAATCAACACAGAAAGAATGTTTTGTTATATTTTTATATTTTACCGTTAAATTCACTACAAACTTGGAACAACTTGGCAACCAAGGAATTTTTGAAATATAGAAAAGATATTTAACAAACAACGTGATAAAAATTACCAAACAGCTTGGTAATTTTTGAAACATTGTTGAAATTTTACTATATATTTTAATAAAATTAATCAAATATATTTTATATTTTATTGTAATAGATATTAATATTTTTTATTATAATAGATGTTAATCAGAATAGCTCGCATAAAATTCTTCGTAATATATGTTGTCCCACAACTACCATGATTTTCAGGGTAAACTCTAAGAGAAAATTCTCTCTGTGAATAAATATGGTATAATGTTATGTACTATTTTTTAAAACTATAGTACCTATTACTATACTGTATGTATATATAGTATTTTGTTTGTACATTGTAATAGTATAATAATCTATATATATAGCTTGTCCGGAAAATTCCTAGAACAATTTTTTATAAAATATACTAATAACGCTATCTATTAGAGTTTAGACAACGTACATATTATGTATTACACGCTATTGGTAATTACGGAAAATTTTCTTATTCAGACCTGTTTCATTGTTAGCGAAAAATCATCACTTTTGTCAGACGTATCGTTACCTTTGTCATATTTTAACGAATGGAGCACGAGACAATGCTCCCACTCACATGTTGATGGTTGTCAATCAGTTTTTAGTTATACGTAAAGTGTCTATAATCATTCATACCCCGCATCCACCTGACCGGCTGATTTTTTGTTTCCCCAAGGTAAAAATGTTCATAAAATAAATTTATTATGCATTTTATAATTCTGTGAAGGAGATCCAGACTGTAGTGACAAAACATCTAAAAACCATTTCAGAATAGGACTTTTCCAAAGCCTTTCAGAGGCTTCTGAAATAGATATAAGATGTGTATAAAACAGAAAAAGGATTATGTTGAAAACTGAAAAAATTTTCTATATCTGAAACTTGATTTTTATCGAATTATTCTGGGAACTTTCGGGACAAACTGTGTATATATGAAATAAATAAAAAACGGCCAAATTTCGAGCAATTAAAGGATGTTGAAAATATATTTAATAACTTCGATAAAAATATACAATCATGTTAACGTTTCGAGCCTTACTTGGCCTTCTTCAGAACAAATATATTTTCAACATCCTTTAATTGCTCGAAATTTGGCCGTTTTTTATTATTTAGCTGTTTTGCTTAGTCGAGCGAGATCATATTGTTATTGTGTATATATTATTATATACTTATATATCTTTCACATTTTTAACTTGCTTTTTCAGTGAAAATTCATTCTCAATTGTATCGTCGTCTTATATTGTAATGACATAAATATATTCTGCATATGATACTAGATATATATATACATTTACAATATTTAAATAATCAAATAAAGGTATTGTTTTATATATCTCACAATCAGTTTTTGACTTTATACCAATGTTATTTCACGACTCAAATATAAAATCGTATGACGACAAGTGTGTCTAAACATTTATTTTTGCCTTCTTCTAAGTTACGGAATAACGTCTATTATTTTGGTCTCGCGACCGTGAGTCGCGATGTATAATACGCAAGATACGTGATTTTCCAGAATAGAGAAAATAACTCACTGTTGGTGCAGGTGATAAAGATAAATTTTCCACTGTCGCCCTCAATTCGTCCACGCTAGCGCTCATGGGTGCACCGCCATTGCTGAGAGGCTTTATTTCCACTCGAATTTTACGTTCCCTTTCATCCTCTGAATCAGTATCTGAACTGGAATAGAACCCCTTTTCATTTTCCCACGGATCCGGCTTCGGTCTAATACAAAAACCGTCCTCGTCCACCTCCGGCGTCGGCGTTTCTGACTTTCTGCTGTCTTCCTTGTCCTCCCTATTGCGTTCATGACAAAATCATTTAAGATAATATACTTTTGTAAGTTTCAGCAGGCCCAGTGCATTACACAATAAAAACTTTTTCATGCTAGAAGCGTGCTAAAATAATAAAATTGTTGCGCTTATAGGCGTGATACGTGAGATAACTGAATTTAATGGGTATTAAGTATTGCTTTGATAAAGAAATGTATCAAATATTGCTTTGATAAAGAAATGTATATGGATCCATAAATGCTTTCTTTCCTTTTGTAGTCTTCTAATAATCAAATATAGACGTGAATTTTAACAGAAATGCAATACGACTTTACTGAGACGAAAAAAAAACAGCTTGACAACTGGTAAAGATTGTTTCGTTTTTCATTGTTGCTAATATTGTACACAATATTATATACAAATCAACATATCTAAAAGCAAACAAATATAAAGGGTCTGCTTTGGGTAAACATTGACGAAACAAACTGGAATAGGAGAGATTATTATATCTATGGTAATAAAGATTAAAATTGCACATCTTATCGTTATTCGGTATTTTCCATTTTCTAGATTATGCTATCATTCGAGCGACATCAAGTAATATTTACACATATGGAGTGACAATTAGAAAGTTACTGAAATTAAATAGCTATTATTTTGCATATAATAGTTGAACAGAATAAATGAAGTTAAACATTCCACAGAAGAAACTAGTTATTCTTATCACTACATAGTGCAAAAGGAATATCCATGTATTTATCAAAATAAATATAAAAAAGGACCAATAATTTAGCTGGTTTTATGGATCAGTGATATGTTTTTGAAATGTTAATCGTCTGAACTCACAAAATAACAGCTAGATACTTAGAGTATCAGCAACTTCCAAATTATCCTATACTTGACAGTTTATTTGAACTTTAGCATCCAATACTGTACATCTGTAATATGGAAAAAAAGCATTTGCAGACTCATGTTCCAAATGTTTCAGATCTATCCCGTATATTCGTGATTGATAATAATAATTGATAGAAAATTATAATATGCAGTATCTTAGACAAACAAATAGAATATCCAACAACGAATCATTCCAAGTCTGAGATTCACATCCAGCAAAAGTATATTTAATGAACGTTAAAATCTTAGATCTGTGCATCTCTTTTTTAGAATAAGATAGACTTTGTCTGCTGGTTGTGAAACTGACTATGTGCACTAGGTCTGCTGTGCATGCATGTACTGACAGGTCAGACTTTTCTTCTTTGTTGCTGCTCGTGTCCACGAGGTCCTTCTTCTTCTTCGCCTTCTTCTCCTTTCGCTTTTCTCTCCTACTGCGTAGGAACCCTGTTGGTCGTGGACACCCCAAATGTAGACAATAGGACGGTATATGTACTGTGATATATGCACTAGCTACTTATTAAACGTATACTTTATGCGAATTATACTCTTACGGTTACACCAAATTATGAATTCATCTCTATCTGCGGAATTAATGTTCTAAATTCTTGTTAAATCCACTACACTCAAATATCTATGAATACACTTATTGTTAGAAATAAATTTTAACATCTACTTTTATCATTTGCCATTACGCAAATAGAATTTTATACGAAGGAAAATAAAATATTTATATGATTTGATATTAGTACCACGAAAATATAGTAGAAAAAATCCGATGTTAACATTAAAAAAGTATCCTAAGATATATTGATGGCATTTCTACTAATAACACAACTAAACTACGTAGAAATAAAATGAAAAAAGGCGTAAAAACTACATGGTTGCATTACTATCTACACGAATATATGTATATCTAATCGAATATACAGTGTATAATTTGAACAAGAACTACTACTGCTTGTATAAAAAAAAATAAATAAATACGAATCATTATACTTGGTTTCAACATTCGTAATACTTGGATGAGCGGTACACGATATATAATTATAGAAATCTAATGAGAAATGAAAATTAAAGAATTTACTTTCCAAGTGATCGAAACATGATCAGCGCAACATGATCAAACAACATCTAATACAAAACAAATCGACGTACGTCGTATTAATAACTATAACATTCTTGTATGCATTTCTAATTAATTAATTAACTTCCACATTCTCTGATGATGCAGACACGAGTTTCCTTACGAAGACGTACTTATTGCGCAAATATTAGAATCATTTTTACCTTAATTTAAATCGTTATAAAGAATTCATAGCATTATTTCTAACGAATTAATCATAAATATGAATTTGTCAATCTAACGAATATTTCTAATGTTTTTTTGTAAGTTTCGCCTTTCAAAGAAACGCATGTCAGCACTTTGTAAAACAACGACTAACATAAGTGAACACCTACGTCAAATAAAGGATGCAGGTGAATAAAAAAGTGAAGTATACAGAAAATTCAGTAGTGAGAGAGAGAGATAGAGAGAAGTGGAGCACGTCGCGTTAGTAGAAATATGAAGATATCCCACGCACCATCACCATCAAAATTCCTACAGTCTCTGCATCGTCTACTCTCTTCTTAAATTGTTTTTCTAACAATTACTAAACCTACATTGACACTATAATAAATGCATTTGCACATTCTTATGCACGCCTCTCTTAGGAAGATTGTACACACAGAGGGTCGTGTCCTCTGCAAACCAATCTAACATTGCATGCAAAAACAGTCTCGGATATTAAAGACAATCTGTCTGGGCAAGTGTTTAGAAGAACAATCGAAAGAGAAAGAAATGTTCTATATTCTATAAGAACGTAATCTACCAATTAAAAAAAACGTGAATTCTGCAGAAGATGCTACGGAAATGATCGTCATCGATGAAAACATAGCTCGGGATAATAGTTGCGTTCAGAATCATATCACGCTATTGGAAAAGAGAGAAAAATATTCCTGCACTTGGAAAATAAATGTAAAGGTATGAACACATGTGAGCCATGCAAATTAGGAATTTCATAAAAACGGCTCACCTGAGGCCCCGTCAGTAGCCAACCCCACTCTTGTATCTCAACATTATTCAAGTCCAACTCCCTTTAGTTTAGTCATACTTCTCTCTTTTTTTATTTCACACTGCACCGATGTTACACAATAAACTTTAGAAACAGAATTATACGCCGCAATCCGTGTAATTGTAAATCTATTCAGGACGTATTCATTAGTGGTACGTGTTAGCATTTGGATCACTTATGACGTGTAAAAAAGTTAGAAATATGAATTGTACGTCTTGCTATTGTATAACCCGTCCATGTATCTATTATTGATTTTCTAAGACAAAAAAAAAGTTAAACGGGGGGAAAGACAAAAATAAAGTTGTGTTAAACACATCTGTTGAAATATATGAACAACAGGGCGTTATTTAATCTTTAATCTTCCGCAATTTAAAAAAAATATATATAGATATATACAGAAGTTTAAAGTTTTATCGAATGTTGATAATGAATCGAATGCACTCGGTAATATAGTATTGTAAAAATTGCATAAATATATAAGAATTTTATAGATCTTCTTATCGTGGTTGTGTAAGATAACTGATGCAAATATTGTACATCGCCATAATCGGATAATGTTCCCACAGAGAGGATTGTTAGAAAAACAATTTATAGGTGAAACTTTATGAAAGTAATTAGACTCCCATATATTTCTAATGCTAGATATGCCTACGTTCTATACAAGCGTCTTCCAATGTTAGTAAAATATAGCAAATAAAAAATATTTCTTCCTTCATTCGAAATTATCTTTTCGATCCTCGGTCCACCTCAAACGCAGAAACAAATCAAAGTGAAGAAATATTTTGCATGGGCGTTATACGTGAAGCAGAAATTAATGTTACATTAAGATGTATGTATAATTAATTTGTTTGACGAAATATATATTTGTAACATTAATTTTAAGCGTTTGGACGAATGTTATACGTACATTGCTGTTCTAAAAGTGAGCACAGTGGAGGAATCATAATACGCGCAACCACTATAAGTCAGTAGATAATTTATTTCACCATATTACGTCCTGACCATAAAATATACGAGGTATTTAAAAGGAAGTAATGTCATTGTTACCGAGTACCATAAAGAGAGAACAACCGATAGAGAAACATTATAGATATAAAGATCTACGTGGGAAATGCTCGAATAAGACTGATATTATTACAAGTTAATAAAAGAAAATATTTTTTAATTTACGCATCGTAAATAACAGAATAAGTTTATCTGAGAATTTATGCGACAATATTTATGATTAACATTTTCAAATTAATAACTAACCATTCATATTCGAGCCAACACATGATAGATTGTCCGAGTAGATAATCAAATTAAAAATGTGACAATTAAGGCAACAGGTGAAAAATTGTGTGCAAAGTTATTTTACGTTTCGTACTCTTTAAATATCTTTAATAAAAAGAAGAGAAGGAGATAAGTAGAAACTCTGTACGAACAGAAGCGCGATAATCGTTAATGGTACGCCATATCAGCGAGAATCAAGTACAAAGTTGATTATTTTATCAATGTACTCGGCAATTAACGTCAGTATCAGTAATCTCTAATGTATGTTGTATGTTTTATTCTAACAACAAAGTGAGAGGGTAGAGAATGGTAGAACGGGGTACAGGAATAAAATGTAAATTGTTACATTTAGATCCTCTGAGAGGGTTCCTGGAGATGCTGGGAGGTGGAACAGCAGGAGGCAGGTTGTTCCCTTGAGGGGTGGCAGGTGCCGAACCAGACGACCCTGCTTGCTTCTGTTTGTCTGAAACAACACTCATCATTCTCACGTCTTTGAATACCTCCCCGTCAACTGATGTCCCTTTTCTTTCTCTTGCTCCGTGTCACACTATTATGTACCGTTAGTTGTACCGATTCGAATTTTAAAGACCTTTGCACTTTCAGTGGCATTTCAAAGCGTTCCAGAGGGATGAGAATATTTTAAATGACCACATAATACCTCTGTCCACATATATTTTCGCATCTGGACATGTATAATTGTAGTAATACTTGACACACAAAAACGGCTGCATAAAGACGTAAAAATCGGAGGCAGGATTAAATATTGTAACTGCATAAAGAAATGTAAAAATATAGTCATAATAAATTTTTCGCTAACACATGACAATTAACCGCGCAAACCAAGTCATTTGTTCATTTGTTTACTTTTTGTGCTCAATGAGTGAGCAAAGTAATATGTATCCCTAATATACGTATAAGGATAATTTGTAATATATTGTATGTAAGAGTATAATTAGCAACCAAATTGAAATAAAAAAACAAACCCCCTGGAACACAATGGTACTCTATACGTCATCCTCCACCTAATGTTAGATCGTTACGCAGAAGCAAGTATATGACACAACAACCACATAAGCATAAATAAATCGATAAAAATCGTACTGCGTATCGTATTCGAATTGATATATCTGTGATCGAGTGCTGCAATTCAATTGGGCAAGTGTATAAATGTGATCAATGATATGGTACTAACGAATATAAAATTAAAAACGGCAGAACAAGCCTACCCAGACATATGCAATGTTATGCCGATACTTGTTTTATGAATACTCACTGTGAATGATAACAAAATTAATTTCGTCGGAAACGATCAAAAGCATATCTGCCTTTCGTGTAAAAACATAAAGATGTGAAAGTATCAACGTAATGTAAAAATGTTACAAGAAATGGGAAGAAACATATCGCTTACGAGATGTAGCATCTCATTGCATTGAGCCAAGGTAGGTTCAAACTATTGCAATTAAAAAGATAATACAATTTTGAGAAAGTCTATGTAACTTCGATGAAAAAAAGAAAGAGAGATAGAGAGAGAAAGAAACCTACCCTGGGAGTTGGACATGAACAGGTTGAGTAGCGAGGTAGTACGGCGGGAAGCCTTGGTGGTTTGTGCATGTGACAGTTCTCTGTCCTTTTCCTTCTGTCTTTCTTTTTCTCTATCTTTTTCCAATATCACCCTCCCCCTGTCCCCATCCAGTACCCTCAAAGTACCACCTTCCCCCTTTAATCCCTGATCTTTTTTTGAACTGTGACTGTTACCGGCTACGCCTGTTTCGCCGTTGGTTCCTTTTGATGTTTCCTTAGGTGTCTCTACGCCGCCTTCCGACTGCGAGTGGCTGGTCATTTCCGCTAAACTCGTCATAACTTCCTCATACTCGATCACACCTAATTTACAAACGTCAATTTGCGTCAATGAACATCAAAGAAATGCAGAAACGAAAAAGAGTCTTCTGAATACTCTCTTATTCTTATTACCTGGTTTTTCGAAACCCGTGTATTTGCTCTGAACGAATTGCTCTAATAACTTCTCCACCGTCATATCGACGCATTGTCGTTTGAAATCGATATGCACCTGGCCGACCTGCTCGTGATTGGTTTGCAAAACGTCAGCGTACGTATTGAGAAATTCCTTCATGTGCTTCAGATGCGTCTCTTCCACATCTTGGAACCGCTTGGTAACGAAAACGTACATTGATTAGTACGCCTCGCTAATCGCCTGCACAGCAATATTATCACGCAAAAGCCTAACTTCTAACGTTTTAATCCAGAATTAGTACCCTGCAAGCCTGAGTCATTTTTGCCTCGAAGTCGTTTCGTATGATCGTGTACTTGTCCACCAGCGTCCTGTAATCATCTTGTGCCTTTTTGAACTTGCCCTCCGCCTTCTCGAGCTCCCTCTGACTGGCATTGTCCTTCCTCAATTTCTCTAATTCAAGGCGCTTTTGCATACACATGTCCTTCGCTTTGTGTAACGTTACCGTAATGCTCTGTATACTTTGTACAACTTCTAAGGTAGACGATTCTTCTTCCTTCACCTAGATGTGTCGGTACATAATGTACGTTATTCTCTAGTTAAACCATTCTGATTACGAATTAAAGTAAATAAATTTGATGTCCATGCGCAATTATAATTATATTCGTGTGCATGCTACGGTAGATAGGACCACTGCATGCACATTGCCGACTTGATTGCCTGACGATGAGAACCTACTGATCCAACAGTGTGGGCGGATACTGATAATTTATGGGACACGTATCTGACATATTTTACAAAGCATGGCAATCGTGAAAAAAAAAAGATAACGCCGTATCTTATTTTGTGACACCGCAATCAAATCAATGAGAAGAATATTAACATTCAGCCAACAAGTTAAATAGGAAGCAATTACGTACAGCCTTATGTTTCTTGTGTAGCTCGTCCGCATATTTGGACACATCTTTTATGAGTTCGGAGACTCGCTGGGCCATTTGGAAATGTAAAACAGCGAGTTTCTCGGCGGCACCTCTCAAGGCGGCCCATACAGGTGCAAATGTCCCTTGTGTGCTATTGCTCGCCTGTTTCGCTACCTTACTGAGGAGTTTATAATTGTTTTCCTCTATGGCTGATCTCTCTCGCAAAAATTCAGCCAATTCCTTGCTGGCGATTACACCATGCTTCATGTTATGATATAACACGTCAAATCCATTATTCTTTTCGCCCTTAAATAGTAAAAAGATAATACTTCAATATCTCCTTCAATTAAATCTAAAACTCGATTCGTCAAACTTAAATCGCTTCTTAAAACAATGTTTACTCCAGTTTAATTGCTTTAGGGGTCCCATTTATTTTCATGGTTTGGTGAGAAAATATTATTTTGTGAATGGATTGAATGAAATGTACGACATTTTGAAATTAAAAATGTATTTATTTGTTATTTTTTGTCTAAATAAAGACAAAATTTTCAACTTCTCTTCATATCTTCCATACAAAGTTTACGATCACAAAGGTTTAATCTGACATACAAAACTCAAATATACTTACATATATTTTTTGAATACGTACTATTTAACTGAGAAAGGCAGATTTTGGCTTTTCATAAAAATTGACATTTTGAAAAAAATTGTTTTAGAAGACAGAAAAAAGCACATAATTTTGTGGAAAGACATGTTTTCATATCTGCCTTTATTACATTCCAATAACTATAGTATACATTTCAGATCAAGCCTTTAAGAGTTATGCTGCACACTGTCCAAAATGTAACGTTAAACATTTCACAAGAAAGAAATGTTGAATTAAATATAAAGAAATTGAAGATTTGTCTCCATTTTATAATTTTTTAGGTCTAAAATTATATAAATAAATACATTTTTAATGTCAAACTGCTATACATTTTATTTAATCCATTCCTAAAGTTACATTTTAATTATTACATCAATTTATATACAGGATGCGTCACACAATTGGATTCTAATACCTTGAAGATAGCAAGAAATGGTATAAGCATGGTGTAATAGTATAATAATGTCTATTTTTCTATTGATTCATTTTTTTCGTAAGTGCAACAATGCGCACGAAATTTCATGAGATATTTGAAATTTCTGAATGAGGCATATGTTTTATTCAAGGAAATATTCAAATGTTCCACCGTTATATAACGAACATTTTGATTCGTTTCTTCATTGTACAGTATCAAGATTATCACTATTTACGTTTAAGCAATTTATTTTAATCTGTTCTTTTAAGGAAACAAATAAACACAAATACACATTATCTTTGAGATAACTCCATGAAAAATATCTTGTAAAACATTTCTTTTTCGAGCACACCTTATCTTAATATTTTTATATACAGAATGTTCAAAAGAATTTATTTATGCAAAAAAAATGTATTAAAGAAAAAGTACAATTTCCCTTTTCTAGTGCAGCGTTGCATTTCCAAAAAAATTAGTCAATAGAAAAATAGATTATTGTTAGCGATGGGATTAAGTGCGTTATAATAAGTAGATTCGAATATGTATAGTTTCGAACTTTCTATAATTACTTTGAAAAATAAAAGCAATACTTTCTGTAAAAGTAGAGACGAATCAGGACGAAATGATTCAAATCTATGAGTACCTTAAAAAACTAGAGTATTACTTCGAAATGGACTCAAATCTAGATCAAATATGTTATTCGAATCTTTTACGAGATTCACTAGAAATTTTTACGTTCTTTTGAATCAAAACGTTTGTATAAAATGACAATTTTTTAATGAAAATATCCAAGTTTCGATAGTTTTTAAATTGCCATCGAAAAAGGTCTTCGATTAAAGCAGAATTAAAGCAGACGGATAACAAAAATATATTCTTTAGTTAATTTCAAAAATGGATTTTAATAACATTTTAACTTAAAACTTAATAAAGATACATAATGTTTAAAATGGAAAGTATGGAAATGCAATGACGATAAGTAACAAATTTCCTAGAAATTTTCGCTGAGAAAAAAAATCAACTTTACACTCATCAGAGAATTTATAATTGAAATTAATGTAGCAAATGTAGCATATCTTATAGATATATGTATACGTAAATGTGCATGTGTTTTAAATTTAAAAATCCGAAAATTGGACAAGGTATAAAGAACGATAGCGAAAAGTTGTACGGATTATCATTTTTCTATCGGAAAATCGTACAAAAATCCTGCAATTAGAATTACGACCGAAATATATGCATTGGAATGGTACTTAAGACCACTTAGCCATTTAACACTTGAACTCTGCAGATCACGCGGTAAATCCACATTGAGCAGAACCGCTCGAGTGACGTCGCCGTAATAAGCTGTTATTACGTATTATTGCCCTTGTCATCCTATTGTACCGATTACTCGCGGCAGTTACACGTCTCAATTTCTGCTCTGATTTTATTGTGAAAGAATCTTTCGTAAACAGCCTGCCAATGCCTGATATTTTATATCACGTTCGAGATGCAGGATACTCGCGGTGTTAAAAAAAGGAAGTGACAATTATCTTATCTCGACAATGTGCGTTCTGAAAGAAAGAGTTGCAGATAAATATGTACCATTGGTCAAATAAATTTGTAATGCCCTTAAAAGAAGCCTCTCATGACGAAACGTGAGTAGTCAAATTTATCCTTTTAACAACGTCTCATGCTTCTTTGTAATAATAATAGCATAGAAATAAATAATTGTCTATATGTGTATTTTCTTTACATTTACCATTAACGTATACCTACATATATTCATAGTACATAAATGCTATTATGTACTCAGCTATACATATAAAGGTATACGCACATTTGTAAAACTCTATGGCTCTGGTATTCATAGTCCAATCTTATATTCAAGATCATCTTAAGATGTCGTACGAGACAGTACGGTCATTTCATCGGTTAAATGTTTCAAGACTGCAGATGACGTAAGACTGCACAAGACGATCTTGAATGTAGAGCTCCGTCTAGACCAAGTATAACATTGTTGCCGACATTGTAAAGAACAAAAATGTATAGGAACCAAAGGTGGCTGATAAAATTGTAGTAACTACTATTTTTATTATTAAATTTGTATCTGACATAATCTATTCGATAATTACTACGTTTACGCGAGCGTTACACTGAAAAAAATATTTGTATGAAATTACTACTTTTATGTAAAAATCACTTGTAGTTTTAAATTTAGCGGTATTTTCACAACGATGAACGAAGAGAAAACAGTTTTATTTCATGAGAAATTACATATAATCTGCAATTTTCAATATAAGAGTAATATTGCATGATTATGCTGGGTCGGAAAAAACCATGCAATATTACTACTTATATTGAAAATTGCAGATTATATGTAATTTCTCATGAAATAAAACTGTTTTCTCTTCGTTCATCGTTGTGAAAATACCGCTAAATTTAAAACTACAAGTGATTTTTACATAAAAATAGTAATTTCACCTATATTTTACCATTAATATATACTTTCACTTTAAAAAATCTAGGGGAAAAATTACAGTAATAATTAGATAATTTTCTGATTTCAAATATGTAATTTCCATATAAAAGTACATAGATTTTTTTCAGTGTACTTCTGTAGTAACTTACGATAATTCCTTCGCGTATCTTTTAACGAGTGAATAAACGAGTAAATTATCGTAAGTTACTACAGAAGTAACGCTCGCGTAAACGTAGTAAATGTATCTGACATCAGTCAACTACTTTTTGCTATCGCATTTTTTAAATGTTAGTGACATTAATATCAAGATAAGTGATGATGATTTATTAACTCTTTCTGCTGCTTGTATAGTTATATCAAGTAAGAGAACTTCTAAAAAAAAAAAGGATTTAATTCAATTTTAAAACGCGAAAAAAATATATTAGTAATTTTTTATTAAATAAACTAAAATATGATAGCAGAGATTTGTTATGTAGGGAGTTGAGAGGCAATGGTAGTTTTTAAAATTTTATGTCCCGTTCTGAGATTACGAAGATGTTATCGAATTGTTCTAAATTATTAATACATTATTGGAAAATATAATGTAACGATGTCGCAGACCAAAATTTTCATGTACATTCATATATCGGAAGACATTAATCACAGACATTCTTTTGATTTTTATACCACCTCGAAATCAAAAACATAAACTTATAGATAATATAGTCATCGACACGATGTCACCCACATTCTTAAATTGCTTTCAACATTTGTCGACAACAATGTGTGCGACAACAATGTAGCTTACAATTTCTTGGATTTAAAACTGAATTTTGTCAAATAAGCGATACATCAGGTTTCTGACAATGTTTCGTTTCAGTCTGAACGACGTTTAAAATCGAACTATAAATACTGCCCTATGAATGTTATTGCAATGCAAATATTAATAGCCCTACGTTATTCGTACAGGATATAAAAAAAACATCGCAGCTTTAACACTTGGACTGTCAATGACGGAAATATCCGCCATTCAATAAAAGATACTTATACCGGAGCAATTAGAACGGGATACTATATTTTTTTATGTTTTTGGGATTGCTGAACTCAAATCTGAAATCAAAATTGCGAAATTCGAAAAGGCGGATTCAACATAGCGGACTAAAAATGCAAAAAATTGTTCAATTCGCATAAAAATTTGAATTTAAAGGTTTTTTAAATTGGTGATTTTAAATTCAAAATAAAAATTGAAGGGTTTAAAATGGTAATAGGCAAAAAGATTTTGATACTAATTCCGTTTTGAAATTTGAAAATTGTTTATTCATTATGACGGATTCAATATAATGGCCATAAAATTAAAAATATCTTTCGGTTTGCATAACAATTTATTTATAAGAATTTTTATAAATTTTTCTGCCATTTTTTGACCTCAGATTTAGATTCAGCAACTCAAAAAACTCCTAGAAAGTATCCTTTTTATAATTTTATTAACTCTTTTATCAAAAGCATTTTTGACTCACAAGCATTTTTTTCATCTAACATCTAAGGGGTTAAAAACCTACTAAATTCACAGAGTAAAATTCATCATCAATCGAATGCTGAAAAACTTTTGCACTTATATTTACCCAGAAAATATATAGAATGCTATCAAATTATTTAACTTAAATTCATTAAACAGAACAACGAAAAGTGAGATCTAATGTTGGGGTGTAAAATACACACTTCATGCGAGTATTTACTATAAAAAAAAAATTACTGTGTAATGTGAGGTTGACGACATTGAGCAATTAGTGGAATTAGATTCTGTTGATATCTCTTTAACATTGAAACAGATTTTTTAATGTCTCATTGTCAGCTCGTTACGACCTAGTAAAAATTTTCTTTGCGTACAATCTCCGGCGCTCGTTTGAAGATTTACGCCGTAGATATACTACGCGCAAGTAACACGCGTGAATACTCCCGCAATTAGAGGAGGCTAATTACGAGATAAAAATAAACGGTATAAACACGGTGAGGGAAACCGATGCGCGGCAGGTGTCCTTCAACCGCGTGCGTAAAAACGCGTAGTTCAGACTTCGCGTATGGCAGGCTGCACAAGAATGCGGCGCACATGTCAATGAGTGTCGGATCGGATATTTTTTTTCTATTCACGCGTGTTTCACGTAACGAATGTTTTGTCCCGCATGTGGGAAGTGGGAAGGTAGAGGCACGTACGATAGAGGTAGACGGAGGAAGAATGAGGGGAAGAAGTGAAAGGATGAGAGGTAGGGAAGAGGTGGAGAGAGAGAGGAAGAAAGAGGGGAAAGAAGGGGGAAAACTAAAAAAATTTCGATTTTCAGTTAAAAAGTATGTCTAAAGTGTGCTCCCTACATGCTATAAGTGTTACAAGTCTATATGCAAAATTCGCTGCACTGGAGCAGAAGTGTCGTTACTCTTTTAAACCGATTAAGTTGCGGTCGCTGGATGAATACTAATAGTGTCATAAGTGAATTGACAAGTGAATCACATGCAGCAGACGTCTTCAAAAAACAGTATAAGTTTCATTATAACAAAATTTCGTGATTGCAATTGCGTTAGTTATCTCACAATTAAAAAAAAAATTGAATTAAATTCGTTTTTCCTCTCTCTCCTGCAAATTGTGAATTTTTGAGTTGTGACAATATTCTTCTCGGTGTGCAATATGTGTATATGTATATACACATACAGGGTGTCCCAAGAGGAAAGGTCACTGCTGCATTTGTGCGATATTTGTGAAGATGTGCAGCATTTTTAACAACACTTTTACAATCTCACTATCAGCATGCAGTCACAACAGTCTACCGTGTAAAGCATGTATCTTTGTTATCAGTAATTTTGCAACTGTACATTCAAATAGCTTGGAAACCGTTCGGAATAGGACACTCGTTTATGTGAACATTTTTGCTTAAAATGACCGATACTGTCACCTTCCAGAGTAGTGACCTTACCTCCTGGGACACCCTGTAGGCGCCAACGGCGTGCGACAGCGTCGAAAACCAATAAGACGTCTCGGGTCTCGTCTCGGATCTCGGCATGCAACGAACGTTACGAACGAGAGAGACAGGAAGGGGACGAAGGAAAAAAGATTTCATTGACGAGTATATCGCCGTCGCCCGGTGCATGGTATTGAGAGGGATAACGATCGCGCGGGGCGCGAGGGATCGGGCAGGGCAGGGCCGAGGAGAATCACGACGGACGGGTGACATTCTCCCACGACATAACCTAAATTCACGCGCGCTGACTGACTGGCGAAAGTGACGTTTCGCGTTTCGCGTTCGCCCGTTGGCGAATTGGACGAACACGGGACCGGGGACAGGGAGAGAAAAAAGCAGAGGCGGCGAAAAAGAGAGATATATTCGTTGCTTTACATCACTCACCCAGAAGTAGTCGACAAAGTCCACGGTCATGTTGAGACCGCGATCAGATCATTATACTACCTCACCTCGGCCTTCTGTATATATCGGCACGAGTTGCACCGCGCTCGTTTTTTTTCCCCGCGTAGCGCGCGCACAGCACTACTGCTCTTCACGATAGGACGCGACGCTCGAGAACGCGATACCTCGATTCACTAAACGGCGGCAAGCGGCAACTCGGAGTAAAGTTTGCCTGCCAGAGAATCGCGTAGTGGAACGGGCACAGTGCACAGTGCACACACTGCACACTAGAGTACAGAAACACGGGTCAACTTGCGTCGACTATCTCCTGCTATCTCCGTCTGCCGCGTCGCTCTTCCTCCGTCTCTGTCTGCTCCTCTTCCCTCCTCCTCCTCCTCCTTCTCCATCCTTCTCCTCCTCCTTCGTTGGCCAGCTCGCTCCTCCTCGTCATGCGCTAAGTTTCTTTTTTTCTTGCATGCGCGCGCACGATGCTGCGATTGCTGCGCGACTATTCGCCTCTGACAACGCTGACAACCAAGCAACCAATGGGAGCTGAGTTTCTCATCTCGAAGACGTAAAGTCCGAATTGTGGATAAATACAGTAAATTTTTTCTGACAACAAACTGTTATTATAGATAATTATAGATTTAATGTGACATAAAAATTTGTAATTTATTATTATAATAGATAATTAGATTCATATTTTAATTAAACGTTGTTCAACTATGCTTTTTTAGCACGGCTACTATTGGCGCTCGCGCTGGTCCGTACTACGTTTTTATTGGTTGCTTGCTATCAGACTGAGAAAATCTATGAGTACATGACCAATAGCATAACGCTGAGCTAAGTAGCAATAAAATGTGATTGGCTTTTACCTTTGGATCCAAAGAATCACATAAATCACATTTAATTGCTACTTATGGCTCCTGCACATGGGACGCGGAAATGCTTGCCGCGCGATAAGCTGCGACGCGGTAGCCAATAAACTTTTGGTTCTTACGGAAAAGCGCACGTTAATTGGTTACCGCATCGCTTCTTGCCGCGCGGCAAGTTTTTCTGCGTCTCGTGTGCAGGAGCCATTAACCGTTTAGTAAGCAGCACTGAATCCACCCTATAGTTCACGTGTTACGTATATTATAGATATATTATAGATATATTATTATAGTATATTATAGTATATTATAGTATATTATAGTTTTCAATACAGAGTTATGTTATTCCATTGTTTCTCTTATTTTATATCAAAATCACAAATTGTCTTGAATTAAAAATATTTTAAAAATACATAACTTTTTTGCAATATAAAACGTAATTTTTCTTGAATTTTTAAAACTTTAAATAAAAACTTTAAATTTTTTAATGTTTATACATAATTTTACAGTTTGACGATTTTGACGAAGTATTAACAATTGGCGATTTTTGGCATGATTCTGGTATAAGGGACCAAAGGGTACCAAACTGCACTAGAACCAATAGCAAATACTGATAGCAACTACCGATATGTACCAAACCATACCAAACGATCGCCAAAAATCGCCTATAGTGATTGTTCTAATTACGATGCCCATTTACATTTAATTTGTTTAACACTAACAATAATTGTACGATATGGTATAATAGATGATGGCTTTCAACCATATGTTGATGAATAAAACAAGGGATGCGTTTACAATTGGTGCATGGCATAAAATAGAAAAAATAGCTTCGCACACACATTTTTCAACATTTTATAAGAGTAGAACCGTATATTTATTTAATTAAATGTGCCCATAGAAAAAATATAATTGTTCAATGTCTAGCACAGAATAATTTACTAATTTACTTCTTTTCTAAGCTAAATCATCCATATACACACTATTATACCAAATATTATACCAAATCATATACACTAATATATGTGTATTTAGGTTGCGGTTATACATTTGATGCTGCAAATTCTTCGAAGCGTTCTTTATCTTCCTTTTCTCATTGAAAGAAAGGAGAAGAAGGATGCTTCGAAACATTTGTAGTGTTAAGTGGACCGTAGCCTTAAGTCACATAAAATCTTTATCTTTCTTCGCCTGGTTTTTGGCCTGTTCTGTAGCGACACAAAACTCAAACGACTTGGCGGCCCGCCGAACGACAGCGCGGCTTCGAGCCGAACACGGCCGTACATAGCCGAACATGCACCATAGGCGCGCACACAGTGGCGCGCACGTGTACCCTACGTACAGTGATACAGTCTGTATAGAGTGGAGAGTGGAGTAGAACAGGAACAGGGTAGGAAAGTTTCGGTCGTGTTATCAATCGTCGTCTCCCTCCTTCATCGCTGGACCGCTAAGCTCGTTCTCAGTGATTGTCGTTGACGCCTCGTACGGCTCATCATACGGCGTTGACGATAAAGGACGATTAGGAGTAAACAATGCCCGCGAACAAATCGAACCTATCGACGCCTCGTAAGGAGAAGTCCGGTGACAAGCTCTACACCCTCACCACTTCTGCCACAGCTAACGCCAACAAGAAGAAGAAACGCTCCTCCTCCTTCGTTAAGCATAAACATTACGCGCAATATCTGGTGAGTGTGAGCAATGAGTTATTAAAAGAAAACAAAAAGGAAAAATAATAAAATGTATTGTGACACGAATCGAACGGCCATATACATGAAGGGACGCCTCGCATATCCGCTTTTATTAGACGTTAACGATCCATGCAACTTCGATCGATCGTTCCGAGAATTGCCACGGCGCGATCCACCCTCTTCGAATACGTGGTATTTCGCGTGACTAATTCCCCCGTTGTATATATTATATGGGAATAAAGACGATAATCAAAGGTTAGGGCCGCTTACTAGGGGAATATCGAGTGTTATTGACCCCAAGCGGTATGTATGACTCGGTCATCGTGACTGCGCGAGGAGGGAAGCGCACCCTCTTGCTTGCAATTCGCTTTCTATTAATTCCTTTTGCATTTTTTACACTTTGCTCTATACTATTCTTTTTTCTCTTTCTTTACATGAAGAATTAAATATATAAATCCCTTTTTATATAAATAGAGAGAGAGAGAAAGAAAGAAGAGGGTGAAGGAGAGAGAGAGAGAGAGAGAGAGAGAGAGAGAGAGAGAGAGAGAGAGAGAGAGAGAGACAAATCTATTGTCTCTATAGATGAGAGAAGAGAAGAAATGCTAAAAAGTATAGCTACAAGTGTAGAAAATTGTACAAACTGTTTTAATTTATTTTATTTAGTTGATATCATTTTTTACATTTGAACCCTGAAAATGTACTATTTTATTTTAAATGCAAATAGATATAATTAAAATTAACAAATCTATTGTCAGTTCTACTGTTATTAAAATTTGCTTAAAAATAAATTAAAAACGTTAAAGTAATGCTCCTAGCACATCTTATTCCTCTCTCTAATTAAAGCAACCATCTTTCTCTACCTGGAAGAAGTATAGTGCAAAAATAATTATTAAGAAATAGGTATAATTTAAAGGCATAAAAAAATTAATAAAATTACAATGAAGATCAAGTGTATTGAATGAGAAATAACTCTTTTTTAGCGGAGAACAAACGAATCACATTAAAAGTAAAAAATTAAAAGAGAGCAAGCGTATTCAATAAAGATAATTTTTTAGTGAGCAACAAACACAAGTTAGATGCAAAATTTGACATGAGCAGAATGCGTAAAACTAGATGTACATAATAAGAGTAATTAAAAAATTATGATATCTATATAAATATAATCGCAATTTTTTTAACATTATCAGTTTGATTTATAAGAAAATGTACATTAATTCTTCCATTTTCCGTGAATTTTGAATATGTTATAATATAGAGATCAAAATAAAAGATACGTACTTTTATAAGTGCTCCTATATACATATATTAAAGGAATGAAATATATCCCCATAAAAGAATCAATTTACTATGTTTAAGCGTGTGTCGTTAAAACGAAAAAAGATATGAACAATTGTTTTAAACAAAAATTTTATAGGTAGTTTCAAAGACATTTCTTAGTAAGTATTAAATTTTTTCAAAAATATATTTTTCAATATTACTTTATCTATTATCATTTTTGAAAATTTTTTATACATTATTATACATTTAAATGCATTTTTTAATACCTATAACCTTTAATTTTGTAATAAATTTTTTAATTCTGAAAAACGATAGTGCGATATATTTTAAAAATATAGCATTGTCGTAAATTGAAATACATCTTTATAAGTGACCATGAAAGCATGAAAATTTTATTTAAAATATATTTTTTTACATCTCAACGATATACGTGTATAATTTATAAGTATAACGATTTTTTTCAAGATGATATTTTACCTCTTTAATATGCATAAAAACACAGAAAACTCGTATACGTATCTCTTAGTTTGATCTGCACTATAATACATCCAAAGCTCATTAAAATCAAGGGGGGGGGACATGTATGTTTTTTGCCAATAATCGTACTGGATGCATCCATTCATAATATTACTCATTTTCTCTCTTTCTCATTATCCCATTCAATATTCGCTCTTTTTCGATCTGTATAGCGCGTTACTCGTACGCCGCTCATTATTACGCTCTCACTCGCTCCTTATCAGTATTGTCAGCGCGTGACGTCATTCCCCATACTCATTCTTACGAACCTTTTTACCTCAAAGGTAAATGATCAATGTGCAACTTTCGTTTGTTACGTCATATTTGTGATACATTCGTGAAGACCAAAGTGTCGCGTAAGTATTATACATAGTTTTTATATTTGAATACATAGTTTTCATATTTGATAGAAAAATTTCAATTTTTAATTTTTAATTTATTTCATAATACTATTACAATTTTAATAAAATTTTGGTTATAACATGGAATGTTATGATAAAATTCAATGAAAATAATACATAAATGTATAGAATTTAATGCGAAATGCTATATCGCATTCTTGATAAGTATCGCGTTTATATCGATATTATCACGTTTCTCAATATTTTGAACAATTTTGATTTGAATGCTATTTTGAAGATTAAGGGCCAATTTCATCACCGTCGGTTAACTAAGATGAAATTGGCCCTAAGCACCATTACCGAGAGTTATGACTAGAATCTGGAATCTAGATTCTAGAATTTAGATGAATGGGATAGAACGTGGTTTGACTGTTCGCGCTGAACAAGAGAGTTAGGAGAGCTACAGTCATCTCACTCTTTTGGTCATTTCTTGTACAGACGGCGTCATTAATGCCTTCCACCTGAAGGCATAGTTCATGTAACGTGCACTATAGAAATTCCCAGAACACAGCTATAGGAAAGCATTAATGACGCCGTCTGTACATTAAATAGCGTTTATCACAAATGATTAGGTGATCTACACGCCAAATAGATCCGAGATTAATATTGATCAAATTTTAATTCTATCTACTATTTAAATTTTTTAAATCTTTAAGATTATAATAAAATATATTATAATGAAAAATACAAAAAAAGCTATTTACATTTTATAGACATTAATTCACAATACATTTTTAATATAAATATATAAATGTAACAATAGTATATTTTATGTATATTTTTATTATTTATTCCATTTTTCAATGATTATCTTGTATTATCATGAAAATTGCAATTACCTAATAGATATAAAAAGTGTATAGGTTACTTATTTTTTCTTTTTTTAGATTGGAAGAAATATCTGAAACTACTGAAAGTAACTTTTATTAAAAAAAGACTAACAACCTCTCTAATAATTGCTCCAAGAGCAGCAGTAGCAGCACAACAATAGCAGCAACATTAGCAATAACATTAGGAAAAAGCAATGAAAGATAATAACAGCAGTAATAAAAGTAATAGCAATTAATCCAGCTATAACAATTGTAGCAGCAGCAATAGCATATGCAATAGCAAAAGCATGTAAAGTAGCAACAATACATTAGCAGTAGCAGTAGCAATATTATAGTAACAGAAAATAATAAGAATAACAGTAATAGCAATAATAGCAGAAATAAATTTAGTAATGTATGATATAATATGTCTATTTTTAATGCAGTTGTATACTATTATTATTATATTAATTATATATTATACAATTACTATTACTGATATTTATTTATTCAATTCTTTCAGAAGACTTCCGACAAAGAAGGGAATGTAGGCGGACGCGTGTCTATTAATTTAGTCAATGAAGCTGCAATTATCAGTCTTGTGATAAAGGAAGTGGCTGACACAGTCGAGAGGATAATTTAATAACTAATCAATGCACACCTGTTTTATAATTTTTATATTTAATATCTTTGTTCCTTTAAATTTTAAGAATACTGTTTTACTAAAATTTAAATAATATTAAATTATTTTTATAATATTGTTAGTACATTTTATATATATATATTTGTATAAATATATATAAATTATTTATTAATAACTTATTTATTCTATGCGAATATATTTATTATACTTTATATTATGTCTATATAATTGTTGTACTTGTATTATATTTTTATATAAATATTAATATAATAGTTTTTATATCCTCAGATTATCTACTGTTTCATTCATATAATCCTTTCAATGCCTATGTTCTTACTAATCGATGTATATCATGTACAATTTTTTAACATTTTTCTTAATATCGTTCATTTATTATCCAGACTAATTTAACAATTTGGTTGTTTCTGGTTTTTGTTTTCATTTTCCTTGTTTATTTTTAATGTTATTCTAATATGTTTATTTTTCTTATTTATTTTTAATATTATATAATGTTATTTTTAACGTTATTATAGTAAATAATCTGTTCAAAAAGTTTGTATACTTATATTTATTGAAGAATATGCAATATTAATTTATAAATGTTTCTTGATATTTGAAGTTACTTATTTTTATTTGTTATTTATCCTCAAACTTAATATATTTTTATCTTTATTGCCTTATAACCATTGTTTACGTAATATTGTCTTATTTATTAATATAAATTTACTTTAATTTATTTGCTTCACTAACTTTTAATATATAATAATTGGTATAATGATTATTGTGCTTATTATTTCTGTAATGAAATACTGCACTTATAGCTAATTAGCTCCAATATATATTTTAGGGAAATTTTTGATATTATATTTTGTAACTCTGGGTATACCTTTAAATGAAATAGCATTAATTGTAACACAATTAATGCTACTTAGCACAATAACTATAGGTGATTTAGAACAAACATTTATCCTTAAAATGTCATATTTCTGACTTAATTCTGAGATGATTTATCTTTTTTTAAAGGTTTTTTAAAGGACGATAGGTAAAATAGGTCGATTTCTGTCTAAAAAGTGTAACGTAAAACGTAAGTTATACATGTAATCTTACGTTTTTTGGGTCGCTAAATACGATGGTAGCATTTTTATCCGTCTAAACCCGGAGAAGTAATCAAAATTCGCTTTAGAGGGGTCGAGATAAGTCACTTTTAATATATAATAGTAGTAGGGGAACCCGGGGCATAACGGGACCACGGTGCATAATATAGTCGATAACTTTTTACTGAGATACTGCCATGTAGTAATAAAATGTTTTGAAATTATACTCTTAAATGTCTCTAACCGCGTGTTGTTATCAGTTCTGATAATTTAATTTTCAACGTCATTTTTCACACCTTAAGTTTACAATTTTGCTAAGAATGACACTGTGTGTACTGTCAACGTGAGCTCGGCAATCGATCGCAGAGCCAGCAGAAGCTTTAGTTATTATTTTATTTATCTAATAGTCATTATGCAAATCATTAGCATGTAATTACTATAATAAGCGAATGTATTTGTAATTGACAATAAATTGCGATTATCGCAAACTTTGCTTGTAGATATTCATTGAAAAAATAATCGGTTATCGTAATTTTTTGTCAGTTTTTCTTTAAAATTAATATATTAGGTATGTGTGTAGCCCACTCTACTTTATCCTCACTCATTTCGAGTATTATCGATGATTGAGCTTTCTTTCCGTCATTTGATTTCCAATTATCTTACGTGTGTGGTCATTTAATTTGTAGTGAAAAGTAGGCTACAAATGTAGATGTTTAAAAAATTAGGGTTGATTTAATTGAATCCGAACAGTTGTGACATATCCCTTGTGAGTTATAAGAGCACAAATACGATCTATACTAATATTTGATGAGTTAGCACATTAGTTTAAGCATGCTATTTGATAAAAAAAATTTCTTATAAATTGTGTATGAATTGTGTATGAAAGGGCATATTTCTTTTGCGCATTACGTTATAGTATGTGACATGCGTACGAGAGCGTAAGTTAAAGGGAATAAAATGAGAATTCGGTGACATAACATTACGGGTGGAACTCTGTCCAATTTGTATTACATCCAGCATTTTTGTCACGTACTCTGGTATTTGTAGTGGTAGTTGTCGCAATTACATCGTACATTTTGTAGCAATACATTTGCATAAACACTAAACTTATATTTTATTTTTACAATTAGGATCTGCACTGACCTCCTCTCTCTCCCTCATCTTTTTAAATATTAATAAAGTCTTTTGTGCACTATATTTGTGATCTCGCACAAATTTTCTTTGATAGTATTAAAATTATCGACAGTAACAGCAATTTGTTTGTTTTAAATTTTTGAATTTTTAAATTTTATTGCCCGTTTCAAGGATTTATTTTTGTTTAAATTTTTTATTTGATACTCAATCAGGAATCTTCACACATAGCTGTGATATTCAAAGTTATGTAAATTTTGTACTTTTAACTAATATTTAGATGAAAATTATTTAAGAATGCAATTGTTTGTTGCATTGTTGTCTTGACGGTAATTAAATTGGATCGAGATCTCTCTGAAAGAGAGAAGAGTTGATATAAAGTTGCTTTGAAGAAATAGTCCATGTATTGATTTAAAGCCAAGAAAAAGAGGTTGCTGCTGATTTGGCGGAAACAAAAGAGTGACAGCAATCTCTTCCGCAGTCACTTTCGAACCCCTTCCTACTATGCTTTGCAAGTGCAGAAGTTGGCTCAGTTACACGAAGAGATAAGATTTCTTTTAAAATATTTCTCACTTTTTCTTTTTCGCTTGATTTAGCCGCAAAATCTGTTGTATTTCTCTCATGTAATTCAATTATTGATTCAATCACTAATTTTTTTGCTATTTCACTTAATCAAGGTTCGTTTATATTATGAATAATACATATATTCAAAGGAATAGCTATTATGTAAGAATAATAAAAGCGTAGAAAGATCCATTAGACTTTTTAGTTCTTCTTCCTTACATTCTCTTCTATTTTTCAGTATGAAACAAAACGAAGAAATGTACCGAGGAGAGAATTTTACACTTTAATGAAATTACTAAGCCAAGCAATTTGCTTCTAACTTGGAAAACTTGGAGTAATACGAGATAATGAACGCAACATGTCGTACATGCATTAATGTAATCAGATTATGTAATTATTCCAGAATATGATATTCCTAATATTTTCGTGTATTTTTTTCTTTTAAATTGGTAGGTAACTTTTATAACTTCCATATAACTTTTGATTATATCAAAATCAATTTCAATTTCAACTGAATTCTTTTCAACCAATAGTTGTTTATGAACTGAATGAGAAATTATGACTCTTTTAATAATAATTAAAGAAGAAACATAATGAATTCCGTATAGACAATGTCTTTTAGATCCGTTGATGTAAACATGAGACAGTGCTGCTTTTTTCTCAGAATCGAAATCCTTTTATTTATCAAATTTCTATGATGGATCAACCTGATCAATATCGTGAACCAGATTTAAAGTTAGCAATTTATGTGTGTATTACTGTGTAATTTATTGTTCCTATATAGGTAACAATAATCTACACAGTATCTCATAATCTTTCACTCAAAATTTATATTCTTTATGAATCGCTTATAAGCCGAGGCATATAAGATGAAGGTCGGGGATCAAACTCGGAGGCCTACTGACAACGAGTCGATTGCTATACGGAACACTACGTGTCACCCAATTAGCAATTTAGTACTTATTTCGATTAAATTTATATTTGATATTATGACCAGTAAAGTTTACAAAAAGCCAAGAATATATATATATTTTGTGTTTTTAACACAATTTAATTTTAATTTGTAGTACCTATTTACTTAGATAATATTTATTTATAAATGTAACTAATTATCGCACTGCTATTCTCACCACGAAATGCAAATCGTAATTCGAGCAGGTGTTATTTTACGTTTTCAAGCGATCGCGGCTGTATATAGGGAACGGAAGCGGAAATCAGGCATAATGTGCCAGTGACGAGCGCGAAGCACAGTATTCATGTAGGTGCATTAATGCAAACGTGAATCGGTGTTTTGCGCATGAAGAATATATATTGAAGAGAAAATAGTATATTTAGCATCCTTCAAAAATGCTCGACATGAATTTTGCAGTAATGAAGAATGAAGGCATTTCTTAATGCAAAAATTAAAGAACGATCAGTCAATTAGAAAATGAGAATAAATTCATCCTAATTCATAATTTATAAGACACTTATATATGACTTTATATTAAACATAGGTTTTACAAATAATGTACTTAGCTCAATTTGCGTTCAAATAAGTCAGTTCATCTCAAATCAAAATGTTCTCTCGATTTTTATGTTACGTAGATTTTATATCGAGAAAGCATAGGTGCCAGATAGCCTGGAATCGTTTCTGAGATTGCGGCAGACAATAGATATATTTAAAACAGTGCGAACTGCGCGATGTCTGTTATTGTCTCGTCGATCATTCTTGGTTAGCGATGATTAACGATAAATCTGTCAGTAGGCGCGGTCGGTGGAATACTTCGCCGAAGATTTTAATTAACCCACTTGCGCTTATATAGACAGAAATACACCGGCCACCGCAAAGTATATTTCTCGTTTTTCCGCATCGTGTGAGAGTGGATTCCCACAATGAAAAGAGGGATTAAATCGAGCTGTCTGCGCTTTTGTCAAATATCATAAAGGTTCAGTAATTTCGTTGTTTTTCTTGCGAGAGTGAGATTCCAACCTGAAGTTTCTATAGTCAATTATATTAGATTGCTGAAAAAATTTCGCCGGTTTTCACGTGTGAGCTTTTTGCTGAAGGGGGACGGGGAAAAGGCGGGATTCGAAAATAAAAAGATATAGGAGTTTAAATCTGGAATCCGTTTTTTTTTTTTTTTTTTTCCTCCAAATGGATGTAATTAATGAACCTAACAATTTACGGATCTCGACATTTTACAGAAAAAACTAGTTTTAAAAATTTTAATTTGATTTGTTAAATATATCTACACTTCCGAATTTGATTTTATTTAAATATTAATGGTATTTTTTTTTGAATGTTTAAAATCTTTTGAAACTTTTCTCACAATTACGCACAAATCTATGTATTATTTTTAAATTTATTTTTTTAATTATCTTCCATATATCCCAAAGAAGACATGAATATCTATTTGCTAAGTGACGGTTTTGCGAATAAATATGTTTTTGGTATTATAAAATTATTCATACGATACAAACAAGCCAGTATATTGCAAATAGTATATTTCAAAAGAAGAATGTATTCTAAAATACTGCTATTAAATAATATACCTACTCTAAAAAGTTTTTAACGAGAACATTTTAAAAAGTAATAACATATTAATTATAATCAGGCTATATATGGATTGCTTTTTTATCAATAATTATATTATCGATCAGTTAAATTAAATCAGTAATAATGTTTTTAACCAACGGCGGGGTGCATAAGAAGTAGATTACCAATTGGTATCATTTGATTGAAACATCGTAGCATGTAAGTTACCTACGTGAGATTATTCGAATTAATTGACTGACGAAGTGCTCGCAGATGGTAATCGAATGAATTCAATTTAACTCGGAAACAAGTTGTTTCCGACATACTATTGGTGTCAAATAGAACGGAAGGATCTAATTAAAATTTTTACAATGAATGACGATTTATACGGCCGAAATTCTGGTACTGTATAATTACACAAATTTAAACATAATATTAATTAAATATTATATTATGTAGGTATCTAGAGAGATTATGCATATATAAATATAATTATAAATTTTTCTTTATGAACAGATGTAATTCTATCATATTGAACTTCTAAATTAAAAAGAGAATGTAAGAAAAGCAGACAAGAAAGAAAGTGAATTAATAAAAAAATCAATATTTATAACTAAGTGAAAAATATCAAATACTAAACATTTATATAAATCCTAATCTTTCACAATTATTGTACAAATTGTTTGATGAAGAAAATTTGTTTGGACAAGATAGGCTTTTAATAACATACAAATACAACATAAATATATTTGAAATTATATTAGCATTTATGTTAACCATTAAAAAAATATTAAACGTATATAATTGAATAGTCGGTATGTATGTATAAAAAGAGTCGACAGTAAAAAAAAATCGTTGCGTCCCGTCGCTTCTTATATATCATTTTGGAATAAATTTCTCGCAATCGCGTGAACAATGCGCGACAATAAACATATATGCACGTGATGGCTTATCTCGAATGCGACAGAGTGACAAATAATTTTCTCGTCATGCGCAGGCTGCGCGCAAGCAACGCGATACCTATATGTATACCTATCTCTCGTGACTATATAACAAAAATAGAAATAATTTCCAGCTGTTCCATTGCTCGCGGAGAAAACGGATTCGGAGCATGAAAGCTCCTACTCTTTTCTCTTCTTTTTCTTCCGTCGAATGTCCGGGTATATTAAATAGGATGCGGGAAGTTTCGCGTTTTTTAGGTCATGGATATGTGTTATTTAATGCAAATTAAAGGGTAACCAAATCAGATATTGAGAGTTGCCGCGTAATCGATATTAAACATTGCGGCCATTAATACACCGGTGCTAATGGAAAGAGATACAATGGTTTCTAAAATGGGACAATATATATATAAAACCTTGGACCCATGTTATAAAACATTTTCTACTTCGATTTACAACAGAAACATGCTCCTTCAATTTGTATAGTACGTATATGGCAATTTATATTTAACTATATTTAATTCTGTTTAGTCGCTGAATTTCGTTATCTCAATAATTATATCTTATTTAAAGATGAGATAATTTTGATCATATTGTATTTAATGATGAAAGAAAGAAATACGATGATTTTTTAAT
Organism: Temnothorax longispinosus; assembly: GCF_030848805.1. NCBI lineage: Eukaryota > Metazoa > Arthropoda > Insecta > Hymenoptera > Formicidae > Temnothorax > Temnothorax longispinosus. The sequence goes on from NC_092369.1 coordinate 1,922,683, forward strand.
CGGGGAATATTTTGTATACGCGTGTATTAAACAAAATGAAATATATAAGTTAAATATGAATTAACACACTGAGAAACCCATTTTGTTGAATCAACCAAATCTGTGTTTGGATATGAGCATAAACAAATTCTTTAATTAATATAACAAAAAATTTGGTTAACATAACAAAAAATTTTAAAATTTTAAATTGCTCATATCCAAGTTTGCTCATACCCAAACACAGATTTAGTTGATTCAACAAAATGGGTTTCTCAGTGCATATTCGTTGTAGCAGCGCACACACACATGCATGTACTATATGTATTATTCACAGCGAATATGTTAGTTCATATTTAACTACATTAGATTTTGTTTAATTGCTGAATTTGCTTATCTTAGTAATCATGTCTGTTTGAATATTTAACTATATAATGTAATTGTACTTTTAATTACATTTAAATATTAAATTATTATGCAATATTTAAGCTTTTAGCGATTATAATTGTAATGTGTTTTTGTCGGACGTTTTTGTTTGGCTTATCGAAACTATCCTTTAAATGATTCGCGTTATTTTTCATCTACGTATGACAGTGGACAGATGTTTGTGGGAATGTGAGACACAAGTTTGTAAGACACGGCTCATTCATCCACTTATTTAAACTGTACACGCTGACACAGATTACTTCTCTCGTACTACTATATACTCGTACAGGAATTATTAGTTTCCCGGCGCGTCTAAAACATTCTAAGCTGTCTAAAAATTATCTTTAAAAAAACTGATGCCAATGCACACATTAATTGAAAAAAATAGTAAAGTTAAAATAAATGTCGTAAGAGTGTTTTTCTATACAAAAATAAGTTTAAAAACATATAATAATTTTAAGCAAAAAATATTAACGTGAGAAATATATTACAATATTTCCATTTTTCATATTATCATATTATCTATTTTCTTAAAAAAAAATTATGATATAAACAATAATGATACAAAACTGCGCCAACTAAAATAAAATTTATAGTTTATAATTCTTTTGTTACTATGCTTTTAAAAATATTATATCCAAAAATATATATCTAATATACTTTTCAACATGATTGTGTTGGAAACACAAAAGTTATAATCAAAGTAAAAAGATATTTACCATAAAAAACTTAATGCTGCTTGAATTTAAAATACCTTACAATGAAAAAATTTGCTTGATTTAATCTAAATATTAATAACTTAATTGCTAAAAAAACTTGATGGGCGAATATTTTCCATTCGACGGTCAAATGCGAACATGTGCATAAACGAAGGAATCCTCACAGTTTCTTTTGCTGAGCATGTAGCTCAATCGAGTGCATAGCGTGCGCGATTTCAATGCTAACGAATTTTATCGATTCTACCACTTTTTACCGTTGATACTGGATTCACTTGCTACATATCCAATAAACAGCGGCCATCGAGAATTTATATATCGCTAATAATACTGAAATTTGGCGTATTAAAATACCTAATCATCTAATAAAATGACAAAAAGAAAGTAATGTTACTTATACATGAAATAATGACAGAAAGGTTTTAAATCCGTTACATTGAATTACTTCTGTTAAAAAGTGGTAGAAAAAACACAATTATTATTTATCAATAACATATTTTAATTTATTTTAATTATTATTTTATTACCATGAGTAATATTTAAATCTGGATAATGTTATTAGATATGTAGTAATAATAATGCCAACTGAATCGCCGTTCTAAGGAGAATCCAAATGGCTAAGGCCAATCTTACTGGCATTAAGTATAAAGAGTTACGTAATCCTTGAATAGTGACTTGACGTCTCTGCAATATTCAACTATGGTCACGTGTGTCGGATTTTCTAAAAGTTTTTTAAGTTTGAACACATTCTCCATTCAAAATTACTACCTTAAAAAAGAGAACTATATTACCTTCAAAAGTACTAGTACACTTTCATAGGCGATATATCATGTATTACATACATTATATAAATTACACATGTATATCTTTGTACATGCTTTTGCAAATTCCCAACATGAGAAGGATTAGTACGAAGTGGATAATATGTTATCCTTGAAATTCAACGTATGTCACGTACCGTACATGTGCTATTTATAATTTATCCCCTAAAGAGTAGTAAACTGTAAACATGCAGAAGCATAAACTGCCCAAGTATATGTTTACTTTTACGTCCACGTCTCCCTTGCACGTGCCGCAAAAGCAGAAAAAGTTCGCTGCATTAGAAAACTTAACTTTATCAAGAATTTTGTTTCGCGTTTGGAGTTGTCGCGGGATGGGATGATTCGATTCTGAGTATACCACCTATCGGAGCGACCCGAACCGGCCGTTGAGAGCTCATCGGCGCGTCGGCGTCGCCGACGCCGCTGGCTCGACTTCGTGGCGCCGGATACGTGACGAGCACGACGAACGATGGACAGGAAGCGACGGAGATGCAAACGCGGAAGAGGAAGCCGCGAGAGAAGACGTAGATAGGAGCATATTCCGGGACAGGCACGGAATAGTAAAGGGCTTGCTAAAGATACTATCTCACAAATGCTCGACGGAGTAGCAAAATTATTTCGATTTTCTGTCAAAGAGGGCGCCGAATGGGAGTGAACCCAATTCGTCTTCTTCGTGCAGAATTCGAATGTCTTCTATACAAGGTTTTTGAGTAGTATACTATTATTGTCAGTTGCTGTTACTTTTTACGTAACAGTAATGCTTCCAATTCCATGACATTTTTGCGCAAGAAAAAGAGAAAAAGAGAATTTATCTCTAACGTATTAACGTTATACGATTCATAAGGGATTGACTTTAAACATACTTATGTGTTTAACTTTTATATTTTACTATTAATTATACAATTTTTATGCTATATAGATATAGAATATATGAAAGAGGTAATACGTATATTACTATATATTATAAATGTATATTTACTACATATTTATATATTTACTATACTTATAGTAATATATATCTGATGTATATATAATTACTATATGTATAATACATCTAGTTGAGGAAAAAAGTGCACAGTAAAAAAGTGCTGTGTAGTAAAACCAATTATGAAATACGTAAAAACATAGAAAAACTGCGAAATAATGGTGTCCTTATATAAGGACACTATGGAACAAAGGGTTAAGTTAAAGCAGAAAAGCTAGAATAATACAAATTCGGGAGACAAAAAAAATTGAGTATCTCCCATGGCATACTCGGTGTTCTGTATGACAAAATCGCGCAACTAACAATCTTGACTAATCTCTTTTTAGTATTTAATGTTATCTATAACATGGTAATGTTTTCGGTTTGATTTGATTCTCGAAGTCTTCTCGTGTGTTGCGTTTCCCTGCAGCCACTCACTCCATTGTTCCTCTAAAGCTGTAAATTCTTCTAAAAAAAAATTCTTCTAAAATAATTATTTGTATTTTGGCATTTTTATTGACAGTACGCTACATTCTCAATTTGCTTATATACTTTAGTTTTTATGTCAAAAAAGAAAAGAAAGAACTATCGATGAGCGTTGATGTATGTACAAGCGGGAGGTGAATCTTTGAGAATCAAGCAGAAAGGTTATAAAGAATCTCGGGGGATAACGATAAAACAATCGCACATAAATGCGGGAATTGCGTAAGTTATACATAAAATTAGGGATGATGTAGGTATGCCGAAGAAATAAGGTTAATAGATAAGAAATTAATGGAGGGAAAGAAAATGCAAAGATAATAATCAGTCGTGATAACTAGAAAAGGAACAAAAAATATATAGATTTTTCGATCTTTGATAACAAAATGGAAATATAATGTGTTGTACATGCATATGTATGTGCTTGTGTGTGTGCACGCATGCGTATACACACACATGTATATACACGTATGTATACATATATTTTAAATCGCGTTTCTATCTTCAATAAAAACTTGGTTAGATAATATCTTTAATGTTAAATATTCTCGTATACGAAAATGAAGTTATGAAGTCGATCATAAATTTGTTGAGAAAAGGCTGAAGAAAGCTGAGTGAGTAATTTTTTATTTATAATTAGATTTTTGTCACAAATCAAAGTAAGGAAAAAATCAAATTTTTTATATTAATCATTAAATATAATGTATCCAACATGTCGGAATGAAGAACGTACATTTAAGGGGAGGTTACCGTTCAGAAGCCCAAAAAATGCCTCAATTTCAGGAATTTTTTTTTTTATAAAATAAGTACATTTGGAAAAAAATTTTCGCGGCTTTTATTTGTACACAAATGAAGAATAATTTAGAATTTTTTCGGAAGAAAATAATTAAAAATGCCGGCTCCAGCTCTCAGTCCACACGGCGTGGTTCTATGTGCGCGGCACATTCCACAGCCTTGCCAGCTGATCGGAAACAAAAAAACCAAAAAAATTATTAAAATAGATTAAATTTGGGGGGCCTTATCGTTTCCGATTTTTAAAAAACCCCCTTATAACAAAATGGTGGCCGTTTAAAAAAAAAAACCTTTTTTTTCCCTGTTTTCTTTTGCTTCAACGTTCGAAAAAAATTATTTGCAACCAATTTTTTGAAAAAAAAACGCTACCTGAAGGCCCCCTAAATTAAATTTCCTTTCTTTTGCACCGTCATTTATTAAAATCGGTTTATCCGTTGAAGCTGTAGAGCGCGCCGCGCGCCGAAAAATGCAGTTTGGAGAAAAACGCGTTTAAAGTTTTACGTAGTAAAAAATTAAGCAAAAAAAAATTCGATTTTTTGAACGGTAACCTCCCCTTAACGATCTACCAGGGCTTTTGGGATATAATCGATGACAAAATTTGAGAAATGTACATACCTTGATCCGAAGTTAAATTTTTTTTAACACAAATCCAATTGAGTGGTGTCTTTTCAATATTAAACATTTTCGTATATTCATTTAAAATATTGAAATAAAAGTGAAGAGAGAATGAGAAAGGTTAATCCTTAAAGGCTACACCTCAAGTCTCAACCACTTGAGACTCTTCAAAAATTGATGTTTTTGGACAATTTAATTTAATTATTGGCAATTTTTCTAATTCTATTATATTTTTTAGTCTTTTCTACCTCTATTTCATTCTTTAAGATTTGGTTGATTAGACCCAGCTTTATACGTGATCAAAGGTCCATATGTGAGATCCATATATATGGACCGTGTAGCTTTTAAGGGTTAAATCTTTCAATCTTTAATGTAAAATAGTGAGATTTGCTGTAAAATTTTTATTAAGAAAGGCATTTCCTCAAGATTTATCCTTGCAGTTTGACACCAATTAGCAAACACTGTAAGTGTGCACCAGTATAGCGAGTGTATTAAAAATAAGGGAATAAGTCGGAAAGAAAAAAAATGCGATCATTGAATGACGCATATCGAGTGTAAGATTTGGAACAGCGACGAAAGAAGCCGAGAATCACCGCAAAGAACTTGAACCACCACCTTCCGAATGTAGAGACAATTCGGAACTACTTCCACATCGAATAATGTGCATGCATTGTACATACATATATGCATGCGGAATGTGGGCGGGTGAGCGAAAAGGCCTCCCTAGAAAATAGATGCTAGACCAGCTAGACCAAACGGGTACCTAATTGTAAAGCGAAAGAGAGAATTGAGGGAGCGAAAAAGAGGGAGAGAGAAAGCGAAAGCGCGCGCGCGAAAGAGACGGAGAGAGGGGAGAGGAAGAGAGAAATATAGCGTACAAAATGTACGCAACCGTGATGCGAGAGAGCAATGAGAGAGATATAGAGAGAATGAAGAAGCCAGTGACGAATTGAAAGACCTCGGAGCCTTAGTCGACTGATGTCCCTTTTTAGGCTCACTTAATAATCGATTTTAATAATGTTGATTGACTGTAACCTGATTAATATTTCGTTTCTTTTTAGTCCTAACTCTATGTACAAAACGAGCAAGAATCAGTTAAAGTTATATTATATTCTGTTATATTATAATAATCAAAATCTCGAGATTCAACCTTGAGGCTTAAATTCTTCGCAAGCGAAATGTTGCACGTTTATAGTCGATAAATTAAAAAAGAAACAAAAAAGAAATTGGATCAACTTAGTGGATAATTATAAAGGCCGGTTTTTCCGACCTTTAAACCACTGAGAAATTTTTTCGGCGTTAAAAAGAGTTATGTCAATGATTGATGGAATCCTGGAAAAGTGGCGAGAATCGAATTTCTGCGCTTCGAGGTTTCGCGCACCCCAGATCGCCGTTTCGCCACTGCGTGGAATTTAGCGATGCGGTGGCAGTAGCAGGGGAGAAAGAGAGACGAAAAGAGAGAGAGAGAGAGAGAGAGAGAGAGAGGGAGGGAGGGAGGGAGAGGGAAAGTGAGCGAATAGTGCCAGCCGGCCGGCAAGGGAGGAACGACGTTGCGGACTATCGACCCGGTCTCTGCTCCGGCTTGACGCCTGCGCCTGCCACCGGCAATCCCTCCTACCGTCCCGCAGGCCGTCTTGCCGGCGACACGGCGCTTTACGCAACGTCGGTGTGGCGACGGTGGGACCAGCAGTGCCTCTCACGATTCCGTTCTCGCTCTGCCCTCCGTCTCGTGAACGCTGTTCGTACGTGTCCGGGGTGTCACCTAGGTGCCAACACGCGCGCATACGCACGCATAAACCGCGTATACACGCGCAAACACGCAACACGCACGCACACACGTCCACACAAACGTATAATGTTACATATTATAGGCCCATCTCTATCCCTAATCCATCTTTGTTCTTCTTTCCGTCCGTCTTTATCGCTATTTCTCTCTCCTTTTTATTATTTCACACGCTCGTGTTACACGACATGTTAACGCGACCACTATCGGCGCGTGTCACTCGCTCGCTGATCCACAGTGTGCGAGTCTCCCGTCGTCGTTGTGCGACCGTTGTCTATATAGCGTGAAGACATCAAGGAAATTTAATTAAATAGTATTAGTGCTAACCGATGTCGTGTCGGCGCAACCGTCATATTCGTTGATACGCCTTCTTTCATCGAAGATGCTATGAATATCTTTCTAAAGATACTTGTGCTTTTATTAGTGCGCACAGTGCGCACACGTACATATATGCGAGCCGGTGAGTTGACAGGTGAGCGTCGAAGAAGCTTTGGCTCGCTTAGTAATTGAGACATTGGAATAAACGCAGAAAAGAAAAGAGAAAGAATGTGATAAAGAAGGGAGGAGGGAGAAAGAAAGGGAGAAAGAGTGGGATGGAGGGAGGGGGAGAGAGGGAGAGAGGGAGAGAGAGTTCACGGCAAAGAGGAAGAAGCCCCATGCTTGGCAAGCAGGAGGCTTTTCAGGACGAAGATGATGAAATAGTAAAATCGGAAAAAGGCCGGCTGCTCCACTTCCTAATTCATCTCGTTCTTATCCAATATACTGATAATTATCCACTTCTTTCGTCGGCGAATTGCCCGGCGAAGATTTCCGATAATGTTCCGTTTCAGATACGCATTGCGTATCAGTCTGCTCAATGTCATCTGAATTTGTTGGGTTTCCCACCAATTTCGTTTGGAAATTTTTGGTTCATCATACAGTTTGTACAAGTACAACTGACCATCTTCGTTCTTCTTCTTAATTAATCCCCACATGTGCAGTCATAGTCGATGACCTTGGTTCTATTTGTGCCGTCGTCGTTGACAATTTCTCATTTTATCTTTTAGCTTGACATATTAAATAAATTCTTCGTGTCTTGCAAGGAATCTTCCAAGCACGCAATATTTCTGATATATATTCTATGCGTACTTTTTTCTCGGTTCTGCGACATCGATGGTGTCGAACGAAATGCGAAGACTACTTATTCATTCTTTCATTTCCTTCTTTTGCACTCTTATCCTCATTAGAAATGTACATAATTGTCCTTTGACTGATACTTTGCCGACGTTATTTTAATATTCATCATGCTTCTTGCTACATAATTCTGCATGAGAGAATAATCGTGTTGTGATCTTAATTCACCTAGAATATCGTCTCTAGCATAATTATTATATTGTCAGAATGATCAATATATTGGATTAATAGATCGATATTATCAATTTTCATATTATAAGAACTGTATAAAAAATATTTCCTTTGCGTATTTTAATATGCTGATAAATATGATTCTATTATTTCTTACCCTTTTTCCTTAAATTTACTTTCTTGAAATATTGCCAATATACAGGGTACTTTGTAAGTAAATTTCAAAAAATTGAAGAGGATATTCTGGGGCTTATTTTAGAAAGAAAAGATTCTACAAACATATGCTCTAAACTGCTTCGTTTTCAAAAAAATATATAAAAATTTCGAAAATCTGGAAAATGTTTACAAGATATTTTATTCAAATTTGGTATGAGTACATGTATAGTATTAAGAACCATTTTTCAGTAACCGATGAAACATTTTTAGATTTACCAGGGGCGTGCGTATGGGTAATTTTGTATTTTGAAAACGAAGCAGTTTAGGGTATATGTTTATAGGATCTTTTCTTCCTAAAATAAGCCACGGAATATGCCTTTCAAATTTTGTACTTACTTTCTGTATATAACATCCTGTATATAAGTTATTCATTATTTGCGAATGTGTTACACAATCGTTAGCTAGCGAATTCGAATTCTTCGAAAAACTCGTGATGATTTGTTTCGAGTCACTTCTTATTCCGCCAACCACATTCTCGATTCGATTTATGATCCATCTCACATGCGTCTTACGAGGAGATCTCCGTTTTATCGCTTTGCTATTTCCACCGTCTCGCTCTTCCGTTATCGACGCTTCCGATACGTATACGGATACAGTCGCGGTCTGATCGTTTTTAACGTGCCGGATACAGTCAACCTTAACCTGAATATTGGGGTCTATTTCGCGATTATCTTTTTCGTCGGAGAAAATTCAGCGGATCAACCGCGAATGCTGGCATTGTCTTCCACTCATATACATATACACCCACGCATAATACGCATGCACACATTGACGCTACCGCTTTTACACATCCTTTACAGCTCTTTATAACTATAAAGCTCCAATAGGATATCTGAATCTTCTAGGTTGAAATATATGGTAAAATATTGAAGATATTGTATTTTTAAAGATAAAATGTAAATGTAAGAGGAATTTTTATTCAAGATCAACATTTAAATGTTTTTAAGATAAACATTTTTTTTACGTGAAAAAATATATCTTTTCTTTACATTTTGTAGATAGCAGAGAAGAAAAAAAGAAATCATTTTATATTATGAAAAATTGTTTCCTTAACATTTTTGTATGTATCCAAATCTAGAAGAGTTATTCAGATGTTCTATGAAGAAACACATACACATACCCATCCAAAAATTATAATATGAATATTATGTACATATATTACACAATTATATTATATCATATCACACATAAAGCCTACTTTAGACGAGATGTAATTTATATTAGAGTTCAAGATAAAATTGATCTTATAATTTTTATATGTAGTACGAAAAACATTTGGAGAAACAAAATGACGCATACATAAAATATATATAAAGATATACATTTGTGTATATATGTATATTACAAAATACAGATTAATAAAAATTATAAAATATATCTTGAAATCTCTAACGCAAATTTATAGTTTATCTAAAATGGGCTTACAATTAGTAAATTATATGGCCTTATACGAATGAAATATTGTATGTGCGTGTGTGTGCGTGCCACATTAATATTGTATATATTGCACAATTTTTTTAAAACACGTACAATACACACACACACATACCCTTCATGCATTACATATGTATACATATATAGGTACATATACAGAGTGAGTTAATGAAAACTGTCTGCCCCCGTTTTTTTATAACCGACTAATTTGCATGAAATATGTTAGAACACATCAACTTTGTTTTTTAGGGAAATGTATAATTGTGTTAAATTTTATCGTATATTATTTTATCCTCTTAATTAGGGTATTTACCTTTTCAATAATTTAAAATGGCAATAGAAATGAAATGATTAATTGTTTTAAAAGGTCTTGTAATTCTCTTATAATTTTTATAATTTCTTCAAAATCTGTATAATGTTTTTTTAATTGAGTATTTCTCAAGAAATACATTTGAAAGTCTTAGATATTAAAGAAATTAAAAATTCGCAATTTACTGTAGTGAAAAATGTAGGAAAAATTTACTGTAGTAAATAATCGAAACTTCATCTTTTATCAGCTTCCATATACAGCATTCCAATAATACAGTCTTTGTTTAAACTTATTGTGGATATTTTGAAATTAGCATGTTCTATGGCACTCATTTACAACGGTTTCAGATTGTGTGATATATTTCTAAATTGATATACTCATTTTATCTAATTGAATACACGTTTCAGAAGAAATTAACCCTTAAAGCACACACTACCTGTTTGAGACATAAAGTACACACTGGGTCATTTTGACCCAGCGCTACTTTGCGTAATTACCACAAACGGGGGATCGATTCTTTTTGGCTGAAATTAAAAGGGTGCATTCTTGCAACACTCAAAATGAATGTGAGATTGTTTGTGAAGGGTTATTAATAAAGCTTTATGGTTCAAAAATTCAAAATATGGTTTATAAACCAAAAAATTGCTATTTTTTACAAAATATTTAATAACTTTCTAAATTTTCAATACTTTTATGTGAAAATTTAATTGCATACTCTCTGGATTATATACTTTAAGGTAAAAATACGCGCGAAAGCTAACATTTCAAAAAAGGTATTTATTTGGAAAACCGAAAGCAATATAAATCGGTAGCACATTCGCTATTCAAGATTCGTTAATGAACGATTCGTTTTCGATGGATAGGGCATGGAAACAATTCGAACTGCAGTAAATAGACAAAACAATGTTAAAAAATATTAATCATACTATTATATAAAACCCGACTGTTTGTCTGTCCGTCCGTCTGTCCGTCTGTCTGTCCGCGAACTACTCATTCGTTAGTGGACCAAATTTTTACCAAAAGTATATGAAATAGGGGTAGAATTTTCCGGGGAGTGCAATGATGTGGTTAATTTTTTGTTGCCGATCTTTTTGGAAACCGGTACCGAAATTTTTTCAAATTTTACGAGAATTAATTGACCAAATCTCAAAGAATTGTATATGAAGTAAGGGTAGAATATATGTTCCAGAGAGTGCCATAAAGTGTACAATTTTTCGTTACCGATCTTTTTGGAAACCGGTTCCAAAATTTTTTCAAATTTTACGAGAATTAATTGACCAAATCTCAAAGAATTGTATATGAAGTAAGGGTAGAATATATGTCCCAGAGAGTGCCATAAAGTGTACAATTTTTCGTTACCGATCTTTTTGGAAACCGGTTACGAAATTTTTCCAATTTTTCGGGAATTAATTGACCGAATCGCAAAGTGAGATAAAGCCCGCTTCGCGCAGGCTCAAAATTTAGTTTTTTATTTAATTCTGCCCTAGATTGTACATCTATGTATAATTCAGTGTTATTATTGATAAACAACTGATTAAAAAAATTTCAGAGCATATTTAAACGTTTACTTACACTTTAATTGTTCGAAAGAAGCTCAAAAAGACTAAAAAAAATCACAAAAAATCACCCCCAAAATGCGTAAACTACACACTGGGTCAAAATGACCCGTGATTTTCGGAACGTTTGACGCGGACGGCAGCCAGACACAGCCGGACGCCTGCTGACTTACAACGACTGTACCGCTATCTGGAGAGAGGTTAAAACTACCAAGATATGGCGCGACAGATCCCGATTTCAGCGTTTCAATGGTAGATAATGCGACACAATTTTTTTACTGGGTCATTTTGACCCAGGGTGTGCTTTAAGGGTTAAATTTGACACAAGTGAGCGCTTGCAGTTGGTGTTAGGAATGGAGAATTGATTTTTAAATTTAAAATTTAATTTGGCGCCTCCCTCCCTTTATGCGCCTTTGTGCAGTGCACAATTTGTACTGCACTTGCTTGCAGGCCCTGGACATATTTTATCCATCAGCCTTTATTTTTCAAGTATTCTCAAAGAAAAAAACATAATACAGAAAAATCCTACATCGGATCTACATTGAATTTTTAATTTTTAATATCTAAGACTTCCAAATTTGGTTTCTTACCCAAATTTAAAAAAAGACAGTTAAAGAGAATTAAAAGACCTTTAAAACGATGTGTTACTTGACATTTAATTTTTTTAAAAAAGTAGGTACAATCAAGCGGATGAAGCAGCACAGTTGAATTTATTACGATTGTATATTTCCCTTAAAGATAAGATTGATATGTTTCAGCATATTTAGTCAATCACAAATCAAAGTTGGTTACAAGAAACAAGTGTAAAGTTTTGTTGGTTCACCCTGTACACACACACACACACACACACACGTACACACACGTACACTACAAGGTACACATACACTATAAGGTGGTATATATATATATATATATATATATATATATATACCTTAATATATTTTAATATATATGCCGCTTTATATGCGTATTTTGGCACACAATATACATAAATATGCGTATACGCAGAGGGAGCAATTCGGAGCCCGAGCCTGAGCCCGAGCGCCGCTTACGAACACTGCCTTGAAGGCTGAGAGGAAAAAGAGGTGGTGTTGTGTGCTAGTGAGAGAGGTGAGGACGAGGATTCGTATAGTGGTATATCGCCCGTGATCGACGCCGAGGAGCCACGTCCTCCTCCTCGGCACAACGCCTGCGATCCTGGCCTGCTGACGGCACCGTATCCCGTCGTCATTGCCGGTCGAGAAACGGTCGGCCCCCGTGCGTCGTTCGCTTAACGCAGCGGCTGTGTGTCATTATTACTGTCCCACTGCCTCACACACTGCGGCCTCATGATTGGTTCATTTTGGAACCTCTGCCGTGCGTGCCCTTCAATGCCGATTGACAAGGTGAGATAATCGAGGCCACCGTAATTGCGGCGCGCGTATCTCGATTTCACGCAAATTAGTATTCAGTGTCTTCAATTAAAATAGATATTTAGGGGTAATAGCATCTCGTTCTTTGTTGTTGGATACTTTGCTACCATCTATAACGCAGTAATGAGGAATAAAATAAAATTAATAGTTTTTATAGCGTCGAAATTAAAAAAAATATCTCATTATACCCTGCATTTCAATATACCTTCCTTTTCACTCGTCTAACTTTTGACAGGAATACTTTATACAAAACATTCCGAGTCGAATAAACGCTATTTTGTGTATGATAATCTATATAATGACTTAAAGTTAAACGAAAGTTTTGAATTATTTTTTAATGACAGTTTTATTTATTTATTTTTTTAATGGATTAATTTATCTATTTCATTACAGTTTTGTAAGTATAGTTTGTATTTTATGACAAATTCAATAATTTGCAATAAAGTATAATTTTCGATAGTCATTTATGAGATATTGTCTCTTGTGTCAATATCGCTTTTAGGTATAATAAGAAACAAAAATCTGTAATAAAAAAGTGTTTATTAATTTTCATTTACTGCTAAATATGGCTAAGATTAATAGTTTACACAACTGTAATGAAATGAAGTAATGAAATAGGGTAAACTCGGGTAAGATGGGCATAGAGGAAAGATAATCAACCTATGTTCTTCAACACTATATGTTCTTTCAATCTAGCTCGCCATGAAACATCGAATGAACATGAGTTGGCCATCTTTCCTCTAATGGTCATCTTACCCGAGTTTACCCTAGATGTATCATTACATTAAAAAAAAAAAATATTATGAAAAATATTTTAAAAAGTAATTTAAAACTTTCAGTTATTACATAGATCTTTTTAAACAAAAAAGCTATTATTTAAAAATTTTTTTATACTTCTATTATTTAAGGTAGTCGTCTCGTCAGAGCATGTATTAGATAAAGTTTTTGATTTCGGATTTTATATCAAATTATATGATCAGCTTTGCAGTCGATTTTTTCTGTGGCTCCTTACCGACTATTTACTCTAGAAAATCGATCTCGAAAATCACAAATTTTGCATTACTTCATACAGACGGCCAGAAAAAGAAGGCTCTATCACGGTTTCAATCACATATTTTCGCATTTTTCGATTAGATGAAGTGAGAAAAAACATTGCTTTTTGTACATTAGATTTCGAAGAATCCGATGCAACCATAAAATATATAGTTTACCGGAGATTTCGCTGCTAATTTTTTAGTTTATTTTAGTGAAAATGCGGTAATCGAGCAGACATTTTTTGGTCGAGGTGAGGTTGGGAAGACTTGGCAACGCCGCTGGCTAATCACTGTAGTTAGGTTATGGGGCTCGTCTTTCTTAGCCGAATTGGATAGTGATTGACACCCCTGTCATGCGTTTTGAAACCCTTTCTCAGTAATTGTCAAAATTCAATCGAAAAGTATTTTTCTTACTACCTCGGTCGAAAGTACGTACTTTCGGCCCCGGTTCCACGGCAGAAAGTCTCATTTTTATGCCTTGGTTAAACTACATGCGCGCCATCTAGAATAGCGGGAGTAAAAACTTAGTTGCGTGCACTGGCACTCAATATATGACAAGATCCCTACCACAATATTACCACAAACCCAATTCACATCGCCCCAACCCATAGAGATATAAGAATAGAGTGCGCGAGTCATATGCTAGCACGTAAGAGGCTGCGATATAGGAATAGAAAAAGAACGCTGCATATAGGCCCTTTCTGTCTTTGTCTACGCGTGCATGCGAAACAAAGACAGAAGGGGCCCATGCGCAGCTTTCTCTTTCTATTCTGCGCAGCTTTCTCTTTCTATTCCTATATCGCTTTTTCAGCTCGCTCGCGCACTCTATTCTTATATCTCTATGCCCCAACCTCTACTTTTACTTTCACTCGTATAACCTAAAAATTTGTTTACAGTTAGTCAATGATAATGTTTATTAGTAAATTCTATTCAGAAAGTGATTGTGATTAGTGTAATAAAAATTGAAAATTGTGATACAAATAAATAGTCATGTCTAAACATAAACACAATTCCTTTAATTAAAGTGTATTTATACCTTTATTTATAGATGCATTTGATTTGATGCCTGCCCCCGACCAGCAGCACTCGCTTCGCTCGTGCCGCAAATGTCGGGGCAGGCATCAATATCTTCAACACACACATGTCATTCTTCCGTACTTTCGACCAGGCAGCAAGAAAAATAGTATACACTACACGGGCAGAAAGTTTGAGAGCCCTGAACTGCGCGCCATCGTGCTCTCGGCTTCGCCTCGAGCACGATGGCGCGCAGTGCAGGAATCTCAAACTTTCTGCCCTTGTAGTGTAATATACTAATTATGCAACACGTGCATGGAAAGTGCCCCATTACGCACGCTACGCGTGCGTGATAGACCACTTTCCAGGCACTTGCAACATAAAATAGGGAGTGTAAGCCGTGTGTAAAGATGAAAATTCCCGGGTGCGGTTACCGCACTCGCCTTCGGCTCGTGCGTAAACTCCGCACCCGGGAATTTTCATCTTACCTCACTTGTTACACAAATAACTATTTCTCACTTGTAACCTTTCTCGACGACTCGCATGATCAGCTGATCAAAACGGAGTCAAATGAGAAAAATCACATAATTTGGAAAAAGTAACATACTTTGTCACGTATGTACACCATAATTCATAAAATTATTTTTCTTTTAGCAAAAATTGCCTGAAATATATTTCTGAACGTGAAAACCTACAAACAGTCACATGACTAGCACGTAGCGAGACGCCTACCTTAAGAAAGTAACTGAGTACACTTAAAAATCAAACACACTGTATATCTTTATAACTTTTACAAATTAGATTAAATTTTCATTGAAATAAATCTTATTTGAAACTAAGTAAAGAATATTGTCTTGGCATCCATTTTCTCTCTTAAAGACTGCTAAACAGCTTTTTGATTTTTAATCGCTAATTACTCTTTAACATTTTTGTTAAGAAAAAATTAATTTTGTAGAAACTGTGCAGAAAAAGATAATCGATAATGTTCAGTTGGTTTGTGTAGAAAAATCAGAGATTCTATAGTCGTTGAATGGTGGTACATGCGTATACGTGATTAATCAATATGGCCACTACATTGATCGATTTAAATTTATAGTCTTGTATCGTTTGTTTGTCCGCTATTCTCATAAATCCGTAAGCGATTCGAGGAAGTGCACTTGCACTCGATGTAGTGCGAAACTCGGGAGAAAAGAGGTGGTTAGTTTATTCAATTTCCTTTTACATCTATTTTATTTTGCTGTAGAATTCCATAACGTTTTTTAAAATAAATTTTTCAATTGTTTTAATTTTGATTTAAAATCTATCACTGATATGAATTTAATTCACGCAGTAACTTTCAAGTACCTAATAATAGTTATAGCCCGAATGGTTCTAGAAAATTTATATGTACTCGAAATCGGAAATGAGCTTCTCAATTGTAAAATTATAGGTTTCTTATTACAGCAGAGAGAAAAATAAATATTTTATTTAATAATAAAAACATGATATTGTAATCCCCCAAAATTTTGTTATATTTGTTAGCAATATTTTGTCAAAAGCATGGGTATCTTGGCTCGTTTGTAGTTGCTAATGAGACAATGAACGTAATTACTTGGTAATATTTGGCGAATCATTGTCCTGAAACATTTAGAGAGCAAAGAGAACGGTCAGCAGAAAATTGGTGGAAGTCTTTTGTAATGGTGGGTTGTGAAAGGAGCTCAAGAGAAATAGGCAAGCAAAACTTATTATGCCTTATTTCTGTCTTGACATTTTTAAAAAGGTTGTAAATGGCAAAGGCATTTTCACTACCTCGGTTACCTCGTAATTTGTCTCTTTCAATTTGTTCAATCTTCATTATTAATAAAATTAAAAAATTAGATTTGAAGTTTGCGACACAAAAGATTTTCTTCACACAAATCAAATTGCAAATTTTCCAAATTTGCTGTATGTACTATAAATAGGAATACAAACAAATGTTTATCAGATATAAATGCGATGTAATTTGTATGCTTAAAAATCGATAAATGTTCTACATTTTCATGCATGCCTCTCTATTTTATCAATGGTGATTACAATGTACAAATTTTGTACATTGTGAAACATGTGTAACTGCATGCTTAATCATTTATGCTTATGAAGTATGAAACATTCGATATATGCGTAATATAAAATATAATTTGCTCTCAATGCATATTGCAAGATGAATATTGAAAGAAGGTGACCGGAATATGTGTGTAATATTGCCGATTTCGCTGCTCAAAATTTAACAGTATTATGAACAGTATAATGATTGATTTGCAATGAATATTTTACTCATACATATAAACGACAATGATGGATATAAAGTTATTATGTTATTAATATTAATTGAATATTAAGTAGAATAAATAAATATTAAATAATTGTTATTTCATGAAATTTCTCTGGATTATATAAATAATATTCGTCATATTTTTTGGTATATAATTTTACTAAATAAAATGTTCCATAACTGTATGACAGATATTTCTTTACGTCATCAATTATATGACTTTTTTTGTTAACCTGGCAATTAACCAAGAGATCTTTTTAATTTATAACACTGTTTGTATAAAAAATTGAGCTTCTAACTAAAATTCTATTAATCTTATTTTTTTCGTTATTTTTATTATTTCTATTATACGATAGCTGGCGAATATGATGTGTAATTGATTAGTCAATTTTTATTGCGATTGTGGGTAACAAGGTTGATTTGTCTACTTCGACAGATCTCATAAAGATTTATGCGCGCTATTGTACGCATCAGTTGGCAAGGTGTTCCGCTCCAAGCGGAGCATATTTTATCGGTCCAAGGTCGATCGAATATCATGCTTCCTCCGGTACAGCATTCTTCGTCTTATCAAAACCGAATCACTTTAAGTATCGATTCTTCTAGATTATGGCACGAAATTCAGCGCGATTTACATTGTACCTTACATGGATTTTCTTGTTCACGACGAAACAATACTTTTGACGTAAACTTGATCAAATAATCGTTTTATTGTCAGAAGTGTCTCTTCTGTTTTTTATTTCGCACAAAGCTACGTAGATTTCACTGTTTATTTTTGCGTAATTACCTACCATGTACGATTTTATCCCCGCAATAAACTGTTACAATTATGCCGAACAATTAAAATTCGCTGTACAAGTAATGCGTTAGCATTATCACAGCGCTGTTTGAGAAATAATATCAATGAAGGCGCAATTGTTCCTAGAAAATGTACAGCACATCCGTTAGCGGAATTATTAGAAATTGGAATCGGAATAAATAGTCGATACGTAGAGTGTCTTATTATAAGTTTTGCATTGAGATTTCTAAAAAAAACCAAGTCTTCCATCAAAAATTTTTGTATAAAAAAGTTTTCAACGTTTATCCGGTTAATTAAGTCAGGATTAGTAACCAATATCTATTCTAAAAAGTATTCTATTAAGTTTCGACTGTGCTTATATAAGTAGGTATACATAATTGAAGTCTGTGTGTGAAGTTATCAGTGATATCAATACTTCTCATCCTGTTGGACCAAACCAAAATCTTTGTTAGATATGCAATGGAATCGAGATATATCCATATAAATGATCCTCAAGTAATTCTAGGTAAACTACATCATTGACTATATCTTCAAAGAAATACAGCCCGATGATTTGATTATTACAGATTCCTACCTAGAGAGTTTCCATGAAGATACTGTGAGAATTTACTGGTGACCAGTAATGATAATTATATCTATTCATTGTTAGACTCCCATTGCTGTGGAATATAGTTCCACCGCTAAAACAAACATTTACAAAAAATCTCCCTTCCTTATCGAGTGCCTATCTACAAAATTGAATATATGTTTTCTATGATTTGCCTCGATTAGTTTCTGTAATGTGTATTGTATAATGTAGTACAGGTCATATATATTGAACGGATCATAATGTTTGATGAACAGTATAAGCTCTTGGAATCCCAAGTTCTCCTTCTATTTGGCGATTACTGATGTTAGTATTTACATATGAATCATGCCTAATACAGTAATAAAAGATCATTGTTATTTTAAATTCTATTTTTCCGTCTTTGGCATTGTAATAGAAATCTACAACTAATCTTCTCTCAATATTGATAATTTTAAAAACTTTAAAAACTTTAAAAACTTGCTGATTTGAAAAATGATTTTGATTAAGGTACTGCTCAGCATAGACACATGAAGCACGTCGGTAATTGCGATTATATTCCCCAAGAATGAAGAGGATATGAACTGTCTTATTGGGCAAGTAGTTTGCCATTGTTTGAACTTAGTTTGTACGCGAATGCGATAGAGGAGTTTTGAACAGTCCGCAAGGATTTTGATAGACAAGAATATCTTACAGTTAAACTTAAACACATACGTATATTTTCAACATTCAATATACCTATAATTACCTAAAGAAAGAGATTACCTTATTATTAACTTGAGAACGGTCACCTCTGGGGTGATTTTTACATCCTAATATCGAAAAAATAAAGTTCACATTACAATAATTTTAATGTGTATAATACTTTTTTTATTTTTTAAATATCTTTTCGGTTTTTTCTTATTTTCTTATTTTGTTCTCAGAAAATATTAATTGTAAATCTATAACATATACTGCTTCAAATACTAATAAATTATAAAACAATGAAAAATATGCAATGTGTAATTGATAACAACGACTTAATTGGAGCATAAAAATCACTCCAGGTGATTGTTTATGCAAAGAAAAAGAATGGAGTGACTTCCCGGATTAATCCCATAACGGAAAGGACTAATTTCTCGGACGAGTGACCATCAGCTGTTTATACAATATCAGTATCTGAAAGTTCTCGATTCTTAGGGAAGGCGCAGACAAGCTAAAAACTTATTGCTTATAACTATATAAATAAAATAAATAAACGTGTTTTTGTATTTTATTTTTATTCAGATTTTTAACTTTTGTTACAATATAATTTAATTAAAAAGGATGTCAGACTCCCCTCCAGCGTTGTGCTCTTTTCATGGCACTTTTTATGACGGTGGTCAAAATTTCTGTGCTTATGTTTTTTATTTTACGACGAATATTCTTTTTTAACTCTTTCAATATCCTGGCTTGTCCGCATAGATCCTATCCTTCAAATACCTTTACAAGATCAGGGGCAGTTAAATTAAGCGATTGTGGCGGCTATGCCAAATCGCCAAAACGAGAAATTGAACGTCCGGGAGATATCTCTCAAAATCCTCATTGTTTCGCCTGCTGCGCCATATAACATTATCTTATTGGAATAATATATATTCTCCAAATACTTCCAATTCAGGCACAAAGAAGTCTGCAATCATCCTCTTATACCCGAACGATTCTGATGTCTTCTACGATATTCACTGAGTTAACATCAACCGACGAATTCTCTTGAATGAAAATTGACAATTTTGGCACGTTTTTGCGGTGTGTAGTGATTTATTATTAAATTTCGCTCGTCTGCACTGTACAGTAGTCAAAGAAATACTGACTAAACTCACATCTAATGGACCAGACATGACGGCCCACTTTGTCGCGGTCCTTATATTTTCGCTGAAATATTGTTAACAAAAGTTAAAAGCAGGAATAGAAAAGTCGGAATAGAAATAAAACACAGAAAGACCTGGTTATTTTTTTATTAGATAGTTATAGGCAGTTTAAATTGGATACTTATTTTTTTCCCCACTCTGTATTCAAAAAAATAATTTCGATAAAAATGGGCCATTTCCAGTTTAAATCGGGAATCGACATTAGCACTATAACACGTACCCTTAGGAACCATAAAACTTTTTTTAATAAAAGCCTTATTTATGTGTATTTATTTAATTATTTATATGATTGTTTATATACATAATAAAAATATTAATGACTATAGTTAAAAAGGCTAATTTCTCAATATAACAATTTATTTATTAGATTTTTGTTTTTGAAAAAATTGATTTATTTGACTTATGGAGGTTCCGAGTTTCCTGATTAACGCAATAACGTTTATTTCTGATTAACATTATTCCGCATTGTGATTACTGTGCTAACAGTTAGCGTAGAACTTACGTCATTATGGAACGGCCGTCACCTCACCGTAATATTACGTCATGTTCGAATCGATATACATTTTTGTCGTGTTTGCTGGGAACTTGCTTAACGGTTTCAGGTGTATTTGCAATTTTTCATAATATCTCGATTACGTGGCTTCGCGCGAAACGCATCGACTGCTTTTATTCGGAGAAACGATTACGAAATGTGTTTATGCATATTGGATAGTTTATTAGACTAAGAACCCTTTCGATTTTCGAGATGCGAAAGGCTTACACAACGGTTCTCTCTAAAAGAAAGAGTAATACGTTAGCACAGAAAATTAGAAACATTTTGTAGTAAATAATTTCCTTTTTCTCCAACAATTTTCGTCATTTCAAGAATTTGCTGTAAATTCTATTTTAATTTTTTATATTTCTTTCAAGAAAGATGAGTTTTCTCACTTTGATTTAAATTTAAGAAGAAATATGACGCTCCAAGTTATTTAATTAAAAGGAAGTACCTATACTGGATATCGTGCAGCAATTTTTAAGGAACGATATTCGAGCAAATAAATACCAGAGTTATTTGAGTGGATACAAATTATCTTGTCTTGTTGCATCGAAATATCACAAATATGATAAAGCACCACGTTATTCAATTGTTAAGAGAGATAACATTTTTCTTGCATACAGAAACCGGATAAAAGTCGAATAGCTATCCAATAGTAGGTATCACGTATTGTCAGCCTGTCCTTTACGACGTTCGATTTGGCGCGCTCATTTTTGTCATCGTGAAGAATTGATCTGCAGAAGTATATCAGTTAATGTTGCAAAAAGCGCGACATCTTTTTGAAATTTAAATCGATTGTGACAATTCACATATTGGCATTGGATGTTGCGTAAACATAAAAATATTTTAACAACTTTGAAAGTCTTGATTATTTTGATTGATTATTTTAATTATAAATGTTGACAATTTCTCGATTTATCAACTTTATTACGTTTTATTCTTATAAATTTAACAGATTCTGTAATTTTTTATGACATTTCTTAACGAGTGGTTCTGATATAATTTTGAAAATTGTAATTAACTAATTTTGTTGTATTGTTGACAATGTGTAAAGCAAATAGTTGAATATTAGTTGAATATGTGATAAAATAATTAGCAGCGTTTAAAATCTTTGCGGACCTGTACAGTATACTTATATACGCAGGTAGAGCGGATGTGCGTGCACGCAAAGAAATGAATATCCTACTAAACATCCCCCTAGCGATATATTTTAGATAATACTAATGCCAACGGTACTGCAAGTTTGAAGATTCATGTCTGGGAAAGTCCTTTATTAAAAGAGACTGAATCATAGTGTTTTGAAAAGCTCTTGAAGTTAGCCACAAGAATGTGCAACAAGAAATGGAAGTATTTAAAATTTGATGTCTTTCAAGTCAAATGATCTCCACCAGCTAATACATCTTTTTAAGCCTAAAACATTTTTTTACAACATCTTTTGCTAAAACGCGTTTTTTGAGATATTCGATTGTTCTACAACTTTTGGCTTGGCGTTTATTGTATGTATACACACATATTAAAATATTTATATTATATTTATATTTTGAGAAAGGAATTTCATTTTTGTGAAAAAACTCTGAAAATTAAAAAAAAGCAGGAGTAGTTATATTTAACTAAATAATAAAGAAACAAATTAAATTAAAAATAGTTGCAATATTTTACGCTATAATAATGAGCAATTACAAAGAGTTTTCAGTGGAGAAATATGTCACGATTACATTCTCGTTTCGTAATAAACACACGAAATAGAATTTCAGTGTAACATATGTATATACATCATTAGAACACGGAAAATCATATACTTGAATTGCAGCTTGTAGAATTTTCTCTTGCAATTATTTCCCCAATGCTATTCACATTTTTATCCGCAAAACGTTACAGATTATCAGAATTGAAAGTAACAAAGAACAGAGGAAATATGTTCTTGCTTTTATATAAATACATGTCCGCCTTTGTTTTTTTATTGTTCAATCTCATTAATGAAAGAGCGCCATCCCTCGTTCTCTCCTTTGACAAATAAAAAATCCTTCTGCGATCGGAGACATTGAAAGAAGAAGGAGTAACACAGAACATTTTATCTCGCGCGACTGTATTACACATCTAATTGTGCCGCGACTCGTATGAGATGTAATTCTTAAGAACATACATATATACAGACGGATAACATAAGAGGAATCTCGTTAAAAAGTTATTAACAAAAAAGTTTGGAAAATATAGCATATATAGGTGCATATATAGGTTAGTTGACGCGCTTTAAAACACTTAAATATTTTTAAAGCGCGTCAACTAACCTATGTAGGTTAGTGATTAACGATTTACTGCTTTAAATGTTGTGTTTTGGTAAAGCAGCGACTTTTTCGCAAAATAAAGTATTCTCTGCTTTAACAAAAAGACTTCAATTTATCAACAATTTACTGCTTTAAATGTTGTGTTTTGGTAAAGCAGCGACTTTCTCGCGAAATAAAGTATTCTCTGCTTTAAAGAAAAACGTAATATTAGTCGTTTATGCCTCTCAGTACTTAAAATAACTGCTATATTTTTGAAACTTTTTTTGTTTATAACTTTTTAATAAAAAACGAGCGACGGCTAAAACCTTTTGAAGGTCACTCAGGAGGGTGACCTTGACAACATATGTCAAGGTCAAGGTCATCGGAGGTGCTTCCCCTAAACTGCATAATTACCTGAAAATGTTATATGTTGTTGATATAATGGAGAATATTTATATTACATTCATATTTTGTAGATAATTATTTTTCTACAGAGAAACTCAAAATTATGAAAAGAATATAAAATGATTATTCAAATTCTTGAGGAAAAGAAAAATTGCTTGCATAAAATTTTACAATTAAGTTGCTGTTTGATCAAAAAATCACAAATCAAATTGCTCTCACTCTTTTTCTCCTACATCTTTCCCCTCTCTTTTTCTTTCTAAGATAATTAAATACTTTCATCTAATAATCTAATTATATTTAATCTAACGACATTATTACGTGCTTTGCGCAGATATACTATAGAAAAGCTGCGCAAAGTACGTGCGTCTCAAATATTTTAATAACAGGAAAGTTTTTGATTTTCAAATGGTAGTAAAAACATTAATAAAAAGTTTTCCATCTTCTCTGAGTTTATCTCGCCGCAATGGGACATTAATTTCTCCGAAATCGGAATTCTCATTTCCATCTCACCTTCCATTATAGTACAAAATATGATTAGGCAAAGTTGTGAGAGAAAATTATCCCATTTTATCAGAATTATCCCATTTTACCGCGTGATTTTTCCCAATATATTCTCCCCTTTTCTTTCTTCTCTTCTCTAGGCTTTATGTTTTCTACGTCGTTCGATGAATTAATTGTAATATTCATAATTACGACGAAATGCACTACGACTCGCGATCGTACTAGTTAGAGAGGAAATGTTGTTTATCGATCGTCCCCAATTTGGGAGTCATTTTTCAGAATAATCCATTAATTCTGGCATTTTTTGTGCCGAGTCAGCTTAACGTCGCGCGTCGCGTCATGTGCAGACCAATCTCTAAAATAGACAATTTCGATTGTCGACAACTTATGGAGCATAATGCAACGTAGCCAGTGGAACCGTATGGTCACTCGGCTGGATCGACCCCGGTGTGCAAGTCGTTGTCACGAAGGGAGTGGTAGGAGAGAAAAGCCGGCATTGCGCCACCGGACTCGCTCCATGTCCGTTAATATGAACGCTCGATCACGTTGCGATTCACCCGCAAAACGCATCTTGATTCTTACTACTATAAACCTCAAATATCAAAAAATTGTAACTTTAATTTACTTTAATTAATTAATTTGTACCTTATAATTATTCTTCTGTCTATTTATTCTCTTTATAGTTATCTTTTATTAGCATAATTTTTTAAACTAGTTATTACATTCTATAGAATTGCTTATTCTCTTTTAATATAATTGCACTTATTGAATAAATTATACGTTGTATGCGTATATATTTTAAATTTTTAGATAAAAATTATAAAAAAATATCATTTACACGTATACTTTTCATGTGGATGCGTTGCACAACATATATGCTCTATCAGTATCGAATAACATTTTATTCGCGAATGACAAGTATAACGACTTTGAATGTGTATTTTATGTACACGAAATATATGTGTATTGTGTCAATATTTCTTCGTAAAAATATGTATCCATGCCAATGTGTATATGTAGATATGTAAATGTATTATAGCGTATATTTCATTTTATACAAACACGTGTGCATGCGAATCTATTATTCTATATTTGCAAATATATTACATGTAATATCGCTTTATGCACATTGATTAGCATAAATGTTACGTAAATTAGTATATTCTTGAAATTCTCATCTTACTAAAGCGATGGGGGTTTAACTAGAATACGTTACTTTATAATGGAATTTCAAAAAATTCTGGTTTCAGAACATGGCTTAGAGTTATATAAATGCAAATTGCAAAGTCTTATAATGAAAATATGTATTATAGGTACAAAAGAATAGATAATATGAAATAATAGAAGAAGCTATATATCTATGTATAACTTCGCTTCTATTATTTGCTAAACCCTGCTGTAACAGGGTTTAATTTAGATCTAGAATTACAAGACTTTGGTTAATGAAGAATTACAGAAACTGAAATAACATGGCAAAATAATTTTGAAAAATTTAAATCGTGACAGAATTCATAATAAAAATGAATGCAATTAACAATTAAATATATAACATTGTGAAATTTAAATTAGAATGACAAAAAGATAACGAACTTCAGATTAATTTGAAAAATTGTCTGAATACTAAAAAGAAATACATCTAAAAGGAAATACATCTTATGCATTCCTTATTTCACGCGTTCAGGATCTCCAAGAATTTTTACTTGCTTGTAAAACGTGATTTCTCTTATTAATTTTCTTCTCATTTCAGTATATTTATATCTCTATTGTATTTTGCTTATTTTTGCGAATTTATGTCTGTTTATATAAGCGGAATAAGTGATTCCAACGGAACCATCGATGCGAAAAATACGAATCGCTGCAATCTTGAAGTGAAATTTGCTTTAAAATGGCCTCGTTTTTCCTCGACGGTAAAATATCCAGAGATATAACAATATCTAATAAGAATCACGACAATTTTAATAATATTGTCGCGAGTATGAGAAATTAGATTGCGTCACGTGTTGCGGCAATGCGACGGAAAGGATGAGGCCTAGAGCTGCCGATATTGATTTTGCGTCTCGACAAGTCACCTACTCGATTTAACAAAATACCAGGAGCGTAATTTTTTTTACATCGCGTAAAAATGAGCTTTAATGACTTGGCCAGCCAGTATTATTGCGGCAATCCTATTTCCTATTATTGCGGCAAGCGCATAATCAGCTTCGCCAAGTGATAAAATCGGTCGATTACAATACGAGAATCATTATTAATCATTATTATTTCTTTATTATGACTCCGTGAAATTTTATTTAGCACGCGTTAGCGTAACAACTGCAAATATTCTAAGGGAATCAAATGAAATTGTACATTTACTAGAATTTGCAGCTTACATTTCTGCAATTTTTTAATCATGAAATAGAGGGTTAACTAGATTCGTGCAAGAATCGTGTTGTGCTATTTTTGTTCCGCAGCGTCTACGATTAGAAAACGTATTAAAAAATTCACAATGTTACGACTGTCGTGAGGCTTCGCGATTAAAGTGCATTGTAGAATCTGTCGGAAACTGCCATCAGGATAGCCTCGGAAAACTTTCAACGGCCTCGTTGTACGCCGTGATTTAGTTTAGCGAGGTGTTTACACATTTGATACATTATTTATAAGCCCTAGCTCTTCTGTCGTGCTTCGGTCCGACGAAGCGGTATCGCGAATGCATGAAAAATATTATAATTGCCGTCGCTGCGACGAAAAATGCGGACGCGAGAGAAGTCGATTTCTGCGGGCGGAACGTGCGGGTGGAAGAAGCGGCATTGCACCACCGTCGCGTCGTGTCTTCGTCGATGTTCGTGGCACTTGAGCCAAGTCGTGCATTGTATAGTACGTTGACTTTTATTACCTATCTCATGCCGCGCGCGCACACACTTATCCTAACCGGCACACGGGAAAGCTGTCAATAAAATTCTAGAACTGGTCGCGTACGACACTCAAAGACACGAGGAATAATATGCAAAGTGTGCTTATGGTGTCATACCGACAACGGACGTTTTGCAAGTTTTACGGATTTAATTGTGTGACCGGCAAGTTATTTATTTTCCGTCTTTTAGTCTTTTGAACGAAATTCTTTCGCTTTACTCGTACATCGGCTTTAATCTAATTTTGAAATAGAACACTGTTGCTATGCACTTTCATTATCACGCGAGGATAATGTTTCAGTTGTTTCGTGCAATAATTATCTGTTTTCGATCAATTCTCTCAGCATGCTTCGGGATCGTGTTCGCCTATTGTACGTCTGTTGACGTATCATTTTTTTGGCGACACGCCGTGTCGTTCCGCATCATTGGAATCGTAATAATTGGATATCGTCTATTAAAAGGTGAGGAACGGTGATTGCGTGGTCGCAAACGCAATCAAGAATTATTTGCTGTAGCGAAATTCGTGTGATATGCGTCGCTGTGTTTGTGCAATTATTCTGGAGCATGAACGGTGATAGTGGTCGAAGGTTATTATCAGGTGTTAAATGTGATACGCGCTAATTGATCGTGAAACTTTCTCGCGTCTAACATTTGCCGAGGCCATGCATTATGTGATAGTCGCTTCCGCAGGAAATGCGTTTTGCTTGTCATCATGACATCGCAGATATAATTGGATAAATACAATATAAAAAGATAAATGTAGATAAAACATGAAAATAATAATAAAAGACAAATAAAATATATGAAAGAGGATAAGAGGATAAATAATGAGAAAATTAATAAGATTTAGAAATAAATATTATTAGTTGGTGTATTTATGCGGATCTGATTAAGGACCATAGTAGCTTTTTAGCCAATAACATTTATGTTTGATATCCGAAGGAGACCAATTTAGTTAAGAGCCGAAATTTGATTATTTGAAACAGCAAATACCTGCACTAATATAATATAATATTTGAAATAAAAGAATGGAATTTCCAAACCGAAGTAAAAGGAAATTAGAATTCTATGGGGTAATATAATTTGTCCATTGGGATTATTTGAAAAATAATAATTATATACGAAGGCACGCTGCGTTGAACCTTCAGATATAAATACCAAGAATACCAATTTCTTAATTTCGAATCTTAAAAGAGATACTTTAAAAGATTACACACACATACACAAAGATTATATTCAATGAGCATATAGATAACGCTCGTGCATATAGGTACATTAAATATAAATGATTATTTCATCAAGTATAGTTTTAAAACATAATACAGTAATTAATAATTATGACATTATTATATTATTTAATATTACCATATATATTGAGACAGGCCGTTTGATTTTGAACTTTATTATTAACTTATTTTATTATTACTATTAAATTGTACAAACAACCTTCACCCGACGCGGCCGGATCTATAGCTGTCGGGGCTCTAAATTTGAAATTTATTATTGGGCGTCAACCAATTTTTATAAAATTGGTAAAGGTATACGCATGAACAAATAGAAACTCAGGGGTGGATAGTTGGATAGACCCTCAAATATGAATTAAGCGATTACATTAAATTTGAGTTAATATATTATAATTTGTTTTACAATTATTATATTTCGTTTATAATTTGTCTCAAGTAGGAGAATACAGATTAAATAATATATATTACTTACAATACGATTGCCGATTACAATTCCTTCTCGACAGATTCTTACTCACGATCAACAATCGCTTCCACAATACAATGTCTCTCATCGCCGAATAATCGACGGTACAATTACAGCAGGTGAACGATGACGGTCCGACTTATCGAAGGAACGACTCCCGGAATTACAGTGTATCACAGTACGGCTTTCCGAAGAGTGAATTCTCCGGCAGTCTGGTGCTCCGGCAGAGGCCCAGCGTGAGCTGGATAGTTAGTGCGTGCATGTGCATCTGATAAATTTTACCGGTGGGCCGGTTGCTTAGGTCGCGAATATTCGAGCAACCCCGTCGGCTTTCTCCGGGGGCGGCTGCTTTGGCGTCCTTGTCCGCCTTGTTGGTCGAGTCTGAGTGCGGTTAATATCGCTATCTCCTTTTCGCCTTTACATTTAGCTGGCACGAGTTGTTCCCTACCGATAGTCTATTTACATCGTCCACTTTAAATTTCGTGTAACGTTTCCTACTCGCCTGAGTCAATTTAAATAATCATTTAAATATTATTACATACGGTATTGCATATTAGAACATTTTAGGTGAGGTCGTTTTAGATATCGATATTATACGTTATATGGAACACTTATATAGAGTTATTTGAGGTATCGCATTTGAAGTATCGGTATTACATATTAGATAGAATATAGAATACTAGAATAATATCTGTATATAGGAACTCCCGACGAGTCGGATCACGTCGATGTTGAGGGGAATATATGTATAATCCTGTTACAATATTACCATATATATATATATATATATATATATATATATATATATAATTATCATATTATATAATATCATTTAATATTAATTAAAATATCATATTATTTCTTAATTCTTTAAAGAAATTTTATAATGTTATGTCGCTACATAATCACTGTTTAAAATACTTAAAAGTCCAACTATAAAATTTTAATTTGTTTATAATCTAAATTTATATAATAGTAATTATTACAAATTGAGAGATAAATAGATTGAGCAATATAGTTTTGAAGAATCCAAATGTCAAGCTTAATATGCCTCTAAGGCGCGTATTCATAATCCGTTCTTATTTCAAGATTGTCTTAAATGGTATCTTAAGATGCTAATAAAATAGGTACTACGGGTTCTGTGACTGGTTTAACCAATCTTAAAATTGTGTTTAAGACGGTCTTAAATATAAAACTATGAATACCGGCCTAAAAGAATTGTATCCTAAAATCAGAAGATTTTATATAAATTGAAGGCACTGACTGAAATCCATTCTGACTGTAATCGGATTTATTGGATTTCTAACATAAAATATAAGTAAAATATTCTGTAAGTAGTTTTCAAGGCATTTTCAAGATACAATTTGGCACTTAATTCTTCTTCAACTTATTCCTATTTAACTTATTCCTATCTGTTAGAACGATGACTATACGTAATCGAAAGAAATTCTTTCTTTCACGTCTTGGAAAACATTGCACTTACGCTTACCTAGAAACAATTACTTACAGCTAAGGGGGCGGAAGGAAAAACGCGAAATATAATCGAGCGACTTTTCAGTTGTATAAGAGCAATCGGTGGTAACAACGTAACATTTACATTAGTACGGATATAATATGTCGTTATTTAACATATATGCAATATCACGGTCGGTTACTCGCTCACAAATCGTTATGAATCCAAATGCAATTACAGAAAGAAAGTTTCAAAGCCCGCGATATCACATACGTACCGGGAGTCTTAATTCATGTAAGCTTACTTAATCGCGCGTAACTACACACTGATTACGTGCTTTACCAGATGTAAGCGATATGACATCACATATTATCATCCGCGAAAATCACCGCTCGTCTTCGATATCCACAATCTGGAAGTAATACATACGAAAATTTCATCATGCGCTCGAGCGGACGAACTGTGAACTCATATTCGTGTTCAAGCTGGCTTTCATCAATGACATTGGCACAGTCCGATCTCTTTAAATTATCGAAATTATTCGTTGTGATGAAGAATCGGCAAGAAGGTCGACCGACGATTTAATTAACCAAAGTAGAAACGCGTTTCAAAAAATATTCATGCTTAGAAAATATATTTACTCAAGAGAGAGAGTAGGAACTACCTATATAATCTTAAGATTATCGTAACACATTGTGATCGAAACAGTTACGCGGAGAAAAGATACATGCTACGCAGTCGGGCGTTTGTTAATTCAGTCGTATAAAGTACAGTAACTTTATCAGTCTTTATGAGGACCATGTACGATCGCTCTTTATTGTCTACCGTATATCTGCACCTTGTTATAGGCCCCTTTACAACCGGCATTATTTTGTATCAGAGTCCGTTTAACAGCAGCAAATTTATTTTCGGAGAGCTTTAGCCCGCTCTCCACCGTTGCATCCATAATGCACCTCGATAAGGCGTTCTCGTCCAAAGAATGATAATAAAATCTGAACTCATTATTGATACCTTCACTGATGAAAACGTTCGCCATTTTCCTTATTTCCTTACTTGGATATAAACTTACACTTTTCCTCGAGTCGCCTATTTGCTCGAAATTAAAAACAGCCAGTACGGTCACGAGCTTATCTTTATACGTGTCTTGATAGCTTTTAAAAATTTTTGCGACGCCCATCAAATCGCGTTCCTTCAGGTTTTCCATGATGATCAGACCCGGCTGTAAGAAAGAAATATTGAATTCGAACCCAGTCCTAATTGGTGGGAAATACTGACGAATAGAGTATTGCCTCGGGAAATTTTTCTTTATGATCTCCACCGTGTACGATTTACCAACGCCCGTACCACCGACGAGGGTTATTATCTTAAAGCGAGGCGTGTCAGACAGAAGACATTTGCTCAGATCGAATATTGTTCCATCTTGACCATGAATCCGCTTCTTCAATTCGATTACGGTGCTCGCAAAATCACTGCTGTGTTTGCGATCCTGACTCTCACTTATGTATACCGCGATCAAGCATACGACTATCACAGTCAGTGGTATAAACATTAAACGTTTGCATGGTAGAAACATTAAACGTCTGCAGCGAGACTTCATTTTTGACAGATAGTTTGAACGGATGTTGTCTCTCCTATTTGAACGAATGTTGTCTCTCTGATTTTCCATTGGTCTTTTAGCTGATTGTTTACACTGAATGTTGCATAAATTCGCAGACCCGTTGTCGGACGTTGAATCTTCACAACTGGAAATGATATTTTATTAATTCCATTTAGCATTATATCTTTAAGACAAACGCGCATTCTAGTCCTTGAATAATCATATTAACGCTAACTGCGTGTGCGTATGTTTGAATTAAATTTAGCTTTAATTTCACAAGTTCGATTATACATTACTGCTCTAATTAACAGTAAGTTAAATCAGTAGTTAAGAATTAAATTAAAAGAAGCAAAATCAAATCTTTAAAGAAGTCTAAAGTTAGATGTCATTAATGTATTATGCAACAAAGCTCTTTCGCTATTCATTTGCAGAGAACGTACTATGATTCCTACTTGAAATAAAAAAATATTAGTACTTATGAATCAGACGAAATTCTCCCTTCTTGTTGTGTGCTTTGACTAAACTTTTCCAACATTCGTCGTCCAACTCTTCGGATATTTGCAGGATTTCGTCTTCGTTGAAGGATTTTGTCCCAAGCCGATTATAATCTCTCTCCTTCTCGTATTCACTCGTTGAAGCCGTTCAGGATATTTTCGCAACTCTTTGACATAATTTAGAGACCGATTTGAAAGGTTTCCTGCGAGATATGTCTATATAGGATAACCTGCAAACTACAATAGCACCTGTTTTTTTTTCTCACCCGAGGGAAATCTACAAAATTTTTATAGCACGTATTTACACCCCGTTTCTGTTCCACGTGTTTGTCCCGCGCGGATCAGAGCATTCGGAGGGACCTTTAGCCGAGGAGCTTACCTGACTTTCGTTAATTTTTATCGCTCATAAATGACTAACGCAAAATCGAAATATGAGAGTACTCCAAGGTGCTTCAAGGATGCCAAATGTCCTTTGTTATCGGCGTACAATCGAATCAAGGCGAGCAAGGCGCGGGACGACCAACGTTTCTTCAACTCGGCACATTCGAGACGCAACTGGAGCGCGAGCTACGCTGATGGCTGCCAGTCATAAAAACTCTAACCGTCCTAAAGACATTAGACCGATCGTCCTCTAGACCACTTAGGATCTTCGACCGACGCCGATTAACTTTAATCGACGATTAACTCAATCAGCAGTGTCGCCAAGATATTTGTCGTGTATGTCATTCTTAACCAATCTTTTCAAATATACCAATTTTCTTTAATTTGAATAAAGCTGTTTCGATTTTTATTTAAAATATTTACTAGGTCGAATTACATTACAGATTAAAATTACAATAGTTTTATTTACACAATGAAACTTATATACTAAATACTACTGGCCGTATCACTCGCTCGCACATACACACACGCCGATAATAATTTATTGTTACTCCCGCTGCATTCTTCCCTAAATTATTTTTATCGTTGTCCATACTTAGCCATAATTATTTAGCCAAAATTATAGTACTTTATTATATTTCGAGGTCTAGCAGCGCCAAGTTTATTTTACAAGAAAAATGTAATAATTTTAATAAAATATGTTTATTTTGTAGTGTTATACCTCGGTCTGTAATTGTTTGTAATTAAATCTTTTATTTTATTAAAAAGTACATATATGTTTGTAAACTTTGTATTATTTAAGTATTTCCTTGTTGGATTTAAAAATTATTAATTTTATAAAATTGTTATTATATCCACTAAAAAATACATATGTAAACTCTGTATTTAAATATCTTGTATTCCCTTGTTAAATTAAAAAAAAATGTTAATCTTATAAAATTGTTATCATACATTCTTTTTCTAATTGACAATGTAAAGATTTTTCAAAGTAGTACAACAATTATTTTTTGAAGCATTATATATATGTTCTCTCTTTGTAATTGGCGCTGTAATTTAAAGAGATATAATTTCTTTTTTGTAATAGATCACTTGATTACGTACTATTTTTTACTTAGGTTTTTTTGCGAGGTACAAAGATATTACGTTTACCACTTGTTACTTAAATTTTTTCGAGGTATATTACTACCACTTTGTTTTTTTCGAGGTAACAACATATACACTACTATACGTGTACTTGGCGCCTTTCTTTACCTTTTTTTAAAGAAAGGTTAGCAATAACAACAAAATAAATTTTGGTAAATATTTTGTGTACTACTATTTTGTGTAGTAAAAAAGATTTTGAGAATAAAAATCGTTGCTCATGTTTCGTTTGTTTCTAATTAATACTTAAAATATCACGATGTCAGTATATAAGTTAGAAAATGATAATTGAAACGATAAAATTTATGGATATATATTTCGCTTCTTACTTCAATTAGATCATATTATACAGAATAATGAATTTTCTTTGCCAGTATATAGAATAACAATTAAGTAATTTTAATCGACTGACTGGCAATACATAACGCTTTTCGATGTGAAAATTGAAAAAACTGTGAGCCAACTTGGTTTGTCGGATTTACACAGCACTTTTTTCGGATCAATCATCGAGACATTATTAATTTCGACCAAGGCTTTTGGTCAGATGATGTAATTTCTAAATTAAATAGTTTTAAATTTTATTGCGAAAAATATTACCTCAGCCAGGGTTCAAACCTGAAACCTCCCGTATACCGTGCGAGTGTCGTGCCAATTCGACCACTGGGGCTGTGGTAATATTTATCGCAATAACAATTATAAGATGGAGCACCGATTCTTCAGTCAACGGTGTATAATAAACAGAATAATAAATTTTCTTCGCCAGTATATAAAATAACAATTAAGTAATTTAAATCGACTGACTGGCAATATACATATAACGCCTTTTAAATGTAAGATGATAGGATATATATGACAAGAGAAGGGAAAAGAAGGGCGAGATTGGGTCGCTGTCGATGATCACATGATCACATGTTGACGTCTTATCGGCGCACATTCGTCCGAAAAATCGGATTTCTCTACCTCATCGAAATACGATCGATCGAGAAATATTTTATGGTAGGGTAAAATGGGAAAAACTGATAGGGAAAAGAAAAAAAAAGATAAAAAGATATACGCACTAATCTATATATATAAAAATGAATGTATGTATGTATGTATGTATATATGTATGTATGTATGTCCTTTATGCACTCTTAAACTATTCGACTGGTTTTGAAAGTATTGTATATGAAGTAGGGGTAGAATTTTCCGGGGAGTGTTATAGAATGTATAATTTTTCGTTACCGATCTTTTTGGGAACCGGTATTCGACATTTTTTCATTTTTTCGGGAAATAATTGACCGAATTTCAAAGAAATATATATGAAACAGGAGTAGAATTTCCCGGGAAGTGTCATAATGTGTATAGTTTTTTGTTACCGATTTTCTGGAAACCGGTTTTTCTAATTTTTTTTAATTTTTGGAAAATAATTGACCGAATCTCAAAGAATTGTATATGAAACGGGGGTAGAATTTTCCGGGGAATGCTATAAAGTGTATAATTTTTCGTTACCGATTTTTTTGGAAGTCGGTATCAGAAATTTTTCAAATTTTTCGGGAATTAATTGACCGAATCGCAAAAAATTATATATGAAGTAGGGGTAGAATTTCCCAGGGAGTGTTATAAACTGTATAGTTTTTCGTTACCGATCTTTTTGGGAATCGGTATCTTTTTGGCAATTGGTTACGAAATTTTCCAGAGCGGGAGAGAGAGGGAGTGGGAGAGAGAGAGAGGGAGAGGGAGAGGGAGAGGGAGAGAGAGAGGGGAGGAGTGAGAGAGAGAAAGAGAGAGAGACTATTTGCGTGTCTTAATACACATGTTCTCCGGGGCGAAGCCCGGCGGGGCATGCTAGTTGTAAGTAAATCCAGAAGCAAAATTCCCAAACATGTAAATGGATAATGAACATCTAATTCATTTTACTTATTTTAGAGATATTCGATGAAATCGGCTTTAATTATTTATTAGCAATTTAAATTACTTATCAGTTTTCTTATTTGTGCATTTACGACCTTAGATTGAAATCAAATTTACCGGGACTGCATAGAGATAATAGATGACTGTTACAGTAAAATTAATGAAATTCTCGGAACTTCTCGCATGTCGGCTAAAATATTAAACAGTCCATTCAGCATTAGTCATTCTTTCCTTAGAGAACTGTGAGACTCTAATGTATCTTATTCGTGGCATGTACTTATTTTATACGGGAAGAGATTATATATTTTGCAGAATCGTCTAAATCGTTTGGCTATATCACGAAGGTGGAGGAGGGGAGTGGGGGCATGTAGACAATAACGGTAAATAGCAAACACATATATACATTACGGCTCACGCGAATATCACTCGATGCAAGAGAACTGTCGGAAGTTTTAACGGAGATCGTTTTCGATGATAGCCGTTCTCTCGCTTGTCTGCTCTCTGCTTGTCTGCTCCACCCCAATCTACCCGAATTAGGGGAACAAGAATTCCAAAGCTGTTCTGTATATACAGAGTATCTAGAAATTGCCAGAACGTTCGACCAATCCGAAAATAACTTTTAACGAAAATGTCAAGAGGGATTGTTTATCGCATTCCTCTTTCCAACTTGTAATATTATATAGCTTCGTATATAGAAATTTGAACTGAAATTTTAAGTAAATTTCGCTATTTTAGAGCGAAGCTTGTTAAAATTAAATTGGAAAAAAGATATGGTCTTGTAAATTATTACCTCTCCTACAGTTTATCGTTAGAGAAGCTTCTTATTTTCGAAGATTATCCATTTTTAGGTTTTGATCTTTTCGTTAAAGAAAATTTGATGTCAGATGTTAAATATTAAATAGAAGCATTGAAGAAAAATTGATACTAAGAAATCCATAATAAACATCAAATGATACAAAATTCCGTTTAATTTTTCTGCAACTTAGGAAAGTATCATCTTTCTCTAATCCCAATCTTCTTTCCTATGATGTCCTGTAATATTTTATTCATAATTCTATTTATATAATCTTACATAGATATATCCAGAAAAATGGAGATTAAACAATTTTGTAGGCGGTTTTTTTAGATATATCTATTTGCGTTTTTGTTTTTCCATTCAACTTTTTGTCATTGTATCACGATCACGCGCGAGTCATTTAATGAACGGAATCTTGATGTGTCGCGAAGAGCTATCATTCTATAGGTATCGCAAGAACTTTGCGCGCTTATTGTTCTACTTATATGTGCTTCGTGGACTTATGCCCCGTTATGTCCCGAATTGTATAAATTTACTTTAGGTAATAAAAATTATCACAGATAATCGATATTTACACAGATACTTTACTAAATTGACAAGAAAAGATCGTTTAATAACATTTTACTTACAATAACAAAAAGTCGAATTTTTTATCATTGTTTATCTTATGCAAATGTATCAAAGAAACCACAACTCGCAAGTCAGTCGCGGAGAGCGCAGTGAACGCGTTAAGCAATTTGTAGCATCTTTCAGCTAAAAATAATATGAAAACTGATAACAGCACGCGGTTAGAGACATATATCTAAGAATAATAATTTTGAGACATTTCATTACCTACATGCGCGATGGCAGCATCTCTGACGATTATATCCCATGTAATATATATAATTATGCCCCGGATTCCCTCTGTTATTACGCATTAGATATGCCAGTATTTTTGTCTGTTTTTCCTTCTTTTTTTGTCATCTAAACATTTTTCCCTAATTTTACCACAACTTTCTTTTCACTCCTAAAGTTACTGTCAAATCTCAATTGTTTCCTTTCCTATATTGTTTCTTCTCTTACTTAGCTCTCTCACTTTCACATTACTCTCTTTCATAAGTAATTGATTGTGTAACTTTCTTGCTCTTATCTATCTGGGCTTCCGTACTTTTAGGTACCTACACGTATTCCGTAACTCTTATAAGTTGTCAAAAAGGGAGTGAAATGTGAAGTGCTGTATGTGTCTGGACGCTATGGTAAAGGTTACCATTGTTCCACACATTGCTATTAATAAATAAACGTCAAAGAATCAATAGTTGTTTATATGCGATTCACGCGGTGAAACGTATATGTATGTTTATTGTCTGAAAATCCATATTTTTGTTTTAAATTATCAAACGCCATCAGAACATTGGTCTTTTACTTGTCTAAAAATAATATTCTGGTATCGCTCGTATGAAAACGATTGGAATTTACTAAAAATAATTGTAGATATCAAAAAATAAATTTTTCAAGGTGAGGAGAAAGTTAATACAAGTTTCGATGAAAATAGTAACGAGTATTATAAAAGTCTAAGAAATAGAGATATTTAAAAAAGTTTTAATCGTATTTCAATGTTTATAATTAGTACTATTTGTGAGAATTTGGTTTAATTATATCTCCGTTACACTTTACTAATCTTTTGAATAAAAACAATTACATTCAACGCGAAAGGATTATGGATTATCGGTCTTTCTTCTTAAGTAGATTATGGAAGCCTTAATTATCGATCCGTTCATTTACCGAAACCTTGCAATATATTCTAATTGATGCAGTGAATGACAATCATGTTAAAAATATACACTTATGATATAACTGAAAGAAACTAGATGATTTCTTATGAAAAAATAAGTTGAAAATGTAGAATAAATTTATGTAATTATATTAATATTTATATAATTATAAGTTATATTAATATTATTTAATATTGCCAAACTTATTTAAAAGTAATATGTGAGTTATTTAGAATTTATTAAATTAATTTTATTTAATAATTAACGTCATTTAATAAATAATATGATAAATTAATATAACAATCTGTGAAAATTTTTTTAAGTTTATTACATTACTGATTAAGTGAAGCAAAATCAATCTTTTTCGTCAATAGAAACGATGATATCTTGTGTAATATAACGTGATAGTATAAGGTACCTATATTGTGACGCATTTTATTTGAATTCATATTTTCCTTGATATTTCTCTTAAGCTGTTTTACTTTATTAATTTTGTTAATCTCCGTTAATTGTTTTTCTTATAAAGCTTTTACTGTGTCTTTGTAAGAGCTACTAATATAATAAGCACTATAGCTCTTTTGGACCGTTCTCTTTTGTTTCTTATATAATGAGCGCAATTTGTTTTGGAAATGATGATATCTGTATTACGAAGAAAAGAAGAAGAATTTTGTATTATATCATTAGTTTCATTTATTGACAATGAGTCTAAAATTGTTTGTAGGAGCTTCTGTCTTATTTTTATTATTGTTTAGAAAATCGCTACCAGCAAAATCTGCGTTATTGAAAACAGATCTATTATTGACCAAAATCCAATACTCTTAAAGACATTATTAATAGATGTAGCTTTATAATAAGCTATTGTTATTATAGGAGTTATATCGAATTGCGTAAAGCCCCTTGCACAATAGGCGATAGCGATAGCAATAGCGACAGCGACAAGGTTGCCGACAAAGCTATACCTTTGTCGGCAACTTTGTCGCTGTCGCTATCGCCTATTGTGCAAGGGGCTTAACACATTAATCAGCAAATAATATCCATTAGTTAGTGCTTACTCATAATATATTTACAAAGAGTCCTAAACTTCCACATAAAGGAGTTGCAATCTGTGGATCGTACAGTACCCTCCATAAGTTTGGAAACACTCTATGACAGATGCCGTACGTGCGACTATTTACAGATAAATAGTCGCACGGCAGCGATCTGTGCAGATTTTTGGTATGAATATATCGTAAGACGTTCAAATAATCATATATATTTCCACCTGGGACACTTGCAACACTTGTACTTTGTACATGCCGAAAATATGTCGGATGATTATTTCGCGACATCGAAGTGCTCGGAGTTGAATTTGTTGAACAGCGAATCACAAGTCACAGGTGCACCTTTGGGAAGTTCTCCAGCAAGAATGGAAACGTATCCCGACTGAACTCCAAAAGTTGATCTACCGTATGCCGAGAATATGCAAGGCAGTCATTAAAGCAAAAGGTGTGGTTACTTTGAGGAATGTAAAAGTTAATAAAAATTCTTTATTTTAAAAGCCTGTTGGATAACATATGTACTATTATGTACTATTTTCTGTATATTGCATTTTATAGTGTTTCCAAACTTATGGAGGGTACTGTATGTCTTGGCAATTGAAATAGAATTACTCCATTTGGCACGTGCCAAATTTTTTAATGCTTCTAAATTTTTTATATGTATGGTAGGTAGGTAGGTACCGCCATCGAGCAAAAGCTTTTTTTATCTATAGTTAGTTTTGTAAAATCAATAAAATGTTGTAGCGCTTTCACAAACAAATTATTACTTATAAATTCGTGTTCTGATATTTTAATTTTTGCCGGTGCGTTGTTATTTATTTAATGTGCCATTCGCTTTTTTTTAAATAAACATTAGTGGAATAAATATTCTCAATGCACTGGCACAATACACAATTACTGTACTTATTCCTCTTTTTTTTAACAACTCTACTAATTCTTTTTTTTCCCCAACTATCTTTGAACATTTTTTGTACAAAATTCAGTTTTATATATATATATTAAATATTTTATTAGTATTTATTCCATTTTTCTCGATTTTATTTTGCAGAATGTCAAAAAACGATTCATAAATTTTCTATTAAATCCCTTGGCTCGTGCAATAGAAGTTTAGGTAGACATAGGACATAGATACAGAAAGATCTGGATGTCTTTTCATACACGAGTAAAATCATATTTTATTCGCCAGCTCAATATTGCGATTAAACTTATGAGGAATGTCATTTTATTTTTAACTAGTTGCCCCGGCGAACTTCGTACCGCCTGACAGTAATGAATGTAGTGATAAGACACGCAAATAGTCCCTCTCTCTCCCACTCTCGTTCTCTAGCGATACAGCGCTCGACCACACTGTCACACCGATCACGACATCGCTCCATCACGCACACACCAACTCTAGATCTCTAGCTGCGAGATCTCAGTCTCGCTAGCTCTGTCCCACCGACTCACGCTCTCGTTCTCACCACCTCTTTCTCATCTCTCACCTCTCACTCTCTCCCCCTCTTTCTCTCCCCCTCCCTTTCTCCCTCTCCCCTCTCTCTTTCTCTCTCCCTCTCTCTCCCTCTCCCTCTCTCCCCCTCCCTCTCTCCCCCTCTCTCTTTCCCTCTCTCCCTCCCTCTAGGTATTTTTTCTATGTATTTGGATATCCTTCTAGATTAATTTTTTTTTATGTGATTTTTTCCGATATTTTATTAGTTATTCTGCTATTTCGGAAAATTCTACCCCTATTTCATATACTTGTGGTAAAAATTCGGCCCAGCCGTTCTTGAGTTATAAGTGGTCTAACTAACCCGACTTTGTTTTATATATTAAGATTTGGAAAGCTAATTGCCACACATCTGTATTAAGTCTAAGAAAAGACGATGCTCCTAGATTTAGTAGAATGTCGAACAAGTTCATCTTCAATATTTTTTTGTAATATATACAAGATAAAATATCATTTTTCTTTATAAATGGAAAAGGCTTTTTAATTCTGCCTAAAGGTGTCTTTTAAATGTCGGTTTTGGTATTCCAAATCGCCTACAGCATTTATCGAATCTATAATTCCTTTTCTTATAATATGACTCAATCGTCTTTTCCATTTCTTTATTCCACTTTCTTTTATTCCATTGACCATATTTTCTTTTTTCTATGCTGAGCTAACTAATTTTAGTTTTTTCCTATATTTTCTAATAATTTAAAACAGATTTTAATTATTTATAAATAATAAAAACCTTTTCTTTATAGATTATCAAATATAACCTACTTATAACGTAATCTACACGTGATAAGCTAAATAGGGTAAACTCGGGTAAGATGGCCAACCCATGTTTATTCGATGTTTCATGGCGAGCTAGATTGAGAGAACATAGGTTGGCCATCTTTCCTGTAGTATGGCCATCTTACCCGAGTTTACTCTATATGATAAATGAACGTATTAAGCATGAATTGTCAAATCGTGTCAGTACGATTTAAAACACTTCATGGTGGTATGATTTAAGAAACATGAAACAAAGGTAAAAATATTAATTTAATTTTTATAATAATTAATTAAAGAAAAATGTCATTTACGGTCCGGGCTAGATCTTGGCAGCCTAATGATAATATTAAGTGAATTTTGTGTATTTTTCCCATACGCAATAAACTGCGCGTCGATTTTTCGTCGGTCTTTAAAATACAGCTTTTTGGTGGCTCAATAAGGATGCTTATTAGCACAAAAATTTAACTTAAAAAATCGGCGCACAGTTTACTGAGTTTGGGAAAAGTATACAATATTAGGCTACTGAGATCCAGTCCGAACTGTAAATGGCATTTTTATCTAATTAATTGCCTACATACATAAAATAAATGTAAAATGTTCTACGTATAATAAATATATTTTTATGAAAACATAAGAATGTAGAATAAAACTGCATGTTAAATTATTATTAGTTACATATTTAAAGTAGTTAAATTGGTAAAAAATTATATTATTCGTACCTAATTTTCAAAAATGTTTATAATACGCACAAGCTATAGTATAAGGCATAATTTCGAAATTTTTTGTTTATATTTTTCATAGCTCATTCATTTCATATTTTTACCATTAAATGTCGATTATATTTAGAGATAAGAAAGAAATTGATAAGGCATGATTTAGGTGACCAGTACCTATGTATTAAACAACTCTTCCTTAATAAATTTTAGTATTACTCACAAGGAAAGATCCCCAATTCGGAAATTCAAAAAATTATGAAACTTGGCAACGCACAGAGGATAAACTATTTTTCTGACTGCCCGAATTTACTCTGAAGGGACAAAATCAATCTATTTTTCGTTTTTGTTTTATTGTTCACCGACAAAAAAGGAAATAGGACAAAATTTTTATATGAAGGAAATTTATTTCTTTTAATGAGATTTACCGATTAAAAAAATTGGGGATCTTTCCCTTGTCAATATGCCTATATTTACACTCAATTGTATAGAGTATTTTTATCATGATTTTTAAAAACATATTGTTTGTTAATTATGTGTTGCAGCAGCTTCATTCGGAATACAGGAGCACGTACACATGGCACGAGTACACAGGACCGCATCAGGAGCACACAGTTGTACGACGTGCGCCGCAGCCACCACCGTCGAGTAAGTGCAGTAATTACGAATTATACGACACAATAGAATTGTTATTTTCGTTGTATTTAGCGAACATTAATCCTAAACAGAATAAAATAGCTTATTCGCCGGCAGAAAACGTAAGAAATTTTACTAATACGTACAATGACGTAATACTTCACACGCGATATAGCAATGAGTTCTTATGTGAAGTTTTAAAATTTATTAATTAAACGACTGTTATATTTAATGTATAATTTTCCAAATGGAAAGAGATGCATTGATAATTTGATAAATGTATCGTGAGATATATTTAAAAATTGAGAAAGGTTTGTAAGAGAGAATCGGAGAATCTATTACATTCATACTGTTTAGGCTTGATACTACATTAGAGAACTCACATTCACTCGAGCGTGGCCGAGTGTCGGCCGAGTGTCGGCCGAGAGATCGGCCGATCTCTGTATCGATTCTGTTTTACACAGACATATATAAGTTATTTTTTATTTTAATACCTTAGTCGTCATTTATAATCGAGAAAGAGAAAATATTCATGCCAAAATGCTCCCGAGAGCGTCCTATTCGCTGAGAAAACTTTTTACTTTTTTTCTCCGTACATTAGTCTCTTACTAGTGTCTTTAATGATTTCGTTTATTCGTATTACTCATATTATTAACGCACTCGCTCTCCATCACATTCCGTTCACTTCATACACACCACATTATCGCGATTTTATTACGATATATACAATACATTATTTTTTACGTAACATATATATGCATATATAGACTGTCCTATACAACTTGCGATTTTAATGGCAGACTCTCTGATGAGTTCGGAATTGATTTCTTTTAAGGAAAATATCGAGGCACTGAGATGCCTTGACATTTTTAAGTTATAAGCGATTGAAAAAGAAAAGTGTCGCAAATTACGTTTTAAGAGATCGCAGAACATATCCTTTAATCAATCAATTTCAAGTGAGCTTTACGTTAATAAAATTTTAATTTGGACCTTACACATTAAACATGTTATTGAAAATCGAAAAGGTGTATAATGATATCACTTGATGTTGTCACTATGAAAAAATCGACTTCAAA
The DNA here is from genome assembly GCF_030848805.1 of Temnothorax longispinosus. NCBI lineage: Eukaryota > Metazoa > Arthropoda > Insecta > Hymenoptera > Formicidae > Temnothorax > Temnothorax longispinosus. The sequence continues at coordinate 1,966,622 of NC_092369.1, forward strand.
TTCGCAAGAAATCTGTCGTTAAAATTAAAATCACGAGTTGTGGGACCAATCCTATTTCCATTTTGATATTGTATATGTCATGATATATTTTTAGAGCAGCGCATTACGATACATATTGTCATATACCTGTTCTCTCGATGTTATTCTCATTTTGCCCTATTACTGATGTCTTTGTGTGAACGCTTATAAGTCAGAGTAGATATGCATTTTTACCTGCCGGTAAAAAGAACGTGGATTCGTTCCCGGCCCATCTTTCGGAGACAGATGTCAGCTGTCGATCAGACCGGTGGAACTCCCCTTGTTTCCACTCGATCGAGTATTTTGGTAACGCACGATTAAGCGCAAAAATGTGGTTCTTGGCCTTGTTCAAAGCTGTGTTTGTAGATAACTCGTTTGCATAAAAATTTCTAACAGGTTTTTAAATATCTCTTTACATTTCCATAATATAATAATAAACGTAAAATACACAGCTTATATTTAATTGATTGTAACTGATACATCTGTGTATTTATAATATTTAGTATATGCATAACATTGAATTTTGATGTAAATATTTAAAGCTGAACATTAGATTAAGGATAATGACGTTATAATAAGGATAATTACAATGTGCAAGAAAAGTTTGAATATAAATTCCTCTAATTCTTGCTTGGAATTTATATGATTCAAGGAATCTCGAGAATCTGTTTGAAAACATAAAGCGCTTCTGAGCAACAGGAGGAACAACGGTGTATACAGGAATCAAAATTTGCTTTGTATTATATAGTACCTAATCTAAACTAACAGCTAATTTAATTTGAGATTTCCGTGTTTACTTCAATTTACATTGAAATGGAAAGGGACAGATGTTATCTATAACTATCTTATTATCCTCATATTGTCGTTATTAGTAGTAATTTTTACATTACTTATATTATATTACTTATTATAATCTATAAAGAATATATAAATATTTATAAATTATAAAAAAATATATATAATAAAAAGTAAGAATAATAGAATTTCTAAGTCAAGGCCAATAACTGCGAATATTATTACCGTGTCAGAATCCATTTCCACTGATCGTCGATTTCTCAGCTATATAGCCGTCACTCGAATTTAATCGTTCACGATCTCGCACGATCTTCCACGACCTCGTTTCGCGTAAGGCAATTTGGCCGCAATAAATTCCGCGCCATTGGCTTTTCCATCTTCCCGGTCGCTCCTGAAAAATGAAATAAACCCGACATGTATCGTGGACGATTGAACTCCGTTCTCCCCACCCGTGTGATCTTTAGTCGCAGGCGATTTTTTTCTTCCTTTTTTTCACGCAGGTTGATAGATTTAACTCATCTGTAGTGTCGCCAGTGGCGTTGTAATGTTTAGCTTTTATGTTATCAAAGATGAAAGAAGAGATTAGGATTTAACAAACTTAATCGACATCGTACGATTATAAAACACCAGAATACATACGTGAATCTTAATTGATTGTAAAAATCTCTCTGTGAGTTAGGCGGAAAATATTATTATGTTAGGTATTATGTTTCATTGTGATATATATACCATCACTTATTCACGATATCATTGGAGATTTAGAAGAAGTATCTCTTACCCGCCGACTTTTCAAGCAACGGAAACCATCTAGTTCTCCTTTTGTTCATCGAGTACGAAAAAAGTGAATCATCGTTTTTACTTTAATTTGTTGTCGATATCTCACACTAGGGATCACATGATCGATTATGATGGAGAGTCAGTCGATCAAGCGAAAAAAAACGAGCATTAAAGAGGGCAGGGAGGGGGGGAGAGAAAGAAAAGTAAGACAAGGAAAACAAAAGAGAGAACGCGGTGCCAGCTGCGAATTTTGATTGCAGCGAAGCAACCAAGCGCGAAGCTACAATCGGCCAAGTCAACAGAGGATGAGAACAGCGAAGGTAAGACGAATGATTCGGAGCTACGCAAATACCCAGGTTTTATTTTGATTTATTTTTGCTCACTCTCTGAAGAAATTCGCCCCTCCCCCTTCCTCTCTCCTTGCCCTGATGCTACTGTTTGTATCTGCCATTAATTTGCTAACAAAAAGGCTTGTAGCTGAATGTCAACATTATCGAACAACCATATTTACCCCAAAATTCAAATCAAATTGATTAAAATTCATATTTTATGTATACAGGATCTGTTGTAATAACTGTGTAACACTTTTTTTGTAAGCATTGGGTAAATCTAAACAGGAAAGTCTTGTAATGTTTCGCAATTTTTCACTATTAATGGGAAATTAATTAATAAAGATCCGTCAATCTGTCAATGAGCGTGCATCCGTGCGATTCAGCGACGTATATAAGCGCACAGCTGTATAAAGTTGTCCTCTTCCCTCCCTATTAAAAATCTAGTTACAACTATTATTATTTATTTGGTATGATTGTTTGGTAGTGTTTAATGGGCCGTTCCCAACAATTACTGGTTAAAATTGTAATTAATAACACAGAAAAATTGCGTGAAATTTACTTCCCCTTCTATAAAATTTAACTTTCCAGATTATAATCATAACTATTAGCATTTGGTTGGTGACGTTTGGTCGTTTACTGACGTTTGGTAATTCTTTCCTGATGATTGAACGTAAAAATGGTAAATGATAACATGGTAAAAAGACGTGACGTATGCATGTGAAGTTAGTCCCATCTTTACTAAAATTCGACGCTCTCTGATATGTAATCAGAGAACTGCAAGCATTCATTTGGTGATTATTTATTGACTTTCTTATATAATGTATTTACAGTCTGAAAAGTTGAATTTTATAAGGGGGGAGGGGCTAACTTTACATGCAATAATTTTTTTTGCGTTCTTGATTATAGTTTTTATCACTAATTGGGAATGGACTACCACCAAATGAATGATAATAGTTGTAACTGGATTTTCAGTAGTAGAGGAGTCAACTTCATACGGTTGCTTCGTCACTAAATTGTACGCTCATTGGCAGACCATTATTAATTAATTTCTCATTAATTACTGTGAAAATTACAAAACGGAGAACTTTTCTATTCAGTTTCTCACGCTGTATCTGCTTGCAAAAGCTGTTACACTCATTAGTTGACAGCCTGTACATATATAAAAATATGTCTTTACAATACTATATTATTTATATGTATTATATATTGCTTATATATTATCTGTATATTTTAAATGGGATGCTCTAGACATAATCGCGAATACATAATTATTTATAGCATTTCTATTTCTGGAAAAATATGAACAATGAAGAATTAATTAAAAGTATTGAGTTGTAAAAGTTCTCTCGGTTTATTTGTAATTTCTTTTTGATATTACAATTTAAATATTTGAACGTTTCTGACAAACAAAAAGTTCAAATATTTGAAGACTCAAGAAATACTAAGCTCTTTTCGATTCTATAGAAAAGTTTTAACGAGTTTAAAAACCAATAGAAATTTTCGAACGATTTAATACTGTTAATACTTTAATAGATAAACTATAGGTGCCGCAGAAAATTACATTTCCTTAACTGTTTTATTCTTTTTTTTTTTAATGCTTACATTCATCTAATGCGATGCTCCTCTAACATCGACTTTTACATATAATAATAGTCATTATGTATTTCAATTTGAAAATCATTAATAATTACTCACGTAATTGCGATCATTATGACGTCATTATCAATTAATCGAACTTTCCATTTTGCTTGATAGAACGAAAGGCTTAACTATTCCTTTGCGTGAATTTGTTTTATAAATTTAATTTTAATTTGCTTGCGAAAAAACATTTTTTATACTTCGCCTCTATAAATTTTATCGATAAATTCCATTTACCGGATAAAGTTTCGATTTTTCAAATGTAGAATCATTCGATGAACAGCTAGTGACGTTTAGGGCATGAACGACGTATCGCAAGATATTTCGTTTTTGCATATCTTACTTCGACAATCTTTGCGAATTATTTGTCATGAAAAACTGCTATTTGCCTGCACGAAAGTCGCGCGAAGCATGCCTAAAAGTATACCGAGCCTATTATCATTCTGGCGAGAGCTGCGATTAATCAGAATAATGTTCGTGAAATAATGGAATTCAGGACGTATATACATCATGATACACATAAACGCCATCGTAATAATATTATTACTGGAAGTAAACATATATATATATATATATATATATATATATATATTATGCATAATATGAATAAATATCTAAACTCTTCAACACAGTACTCTTATTTTTTACTCATTAAGGGGATCAAAGTGCACGTTTGCAATAATCATTTTTTACAGATAACTGTTTTGTTTAGAGTCTAAACCTAATTCTGACATATCGTATTTTTATATGTAATCCGTTGGCCACGCCACAGTCTTTTTGTAACAATACATTGTAGAATTTTTATATAAAGCGAATGTTTTCGCAAATTGAGGTTAAAACAAGTTTCGGTATTACAGACGACTATAGGATCCCCTTAAGCTAAATTCTTTCTTTGAGCTTCAATTCCATGTAGCTAAAGTTGATTTTTGCGTTGTCTTTGCCATCAGAATCTAGAATGACAGTATTTTCTATTATATTCTCTCGTATTTTACGAAGAATATTTACTTATCAATTACTGTATCGCAGTGATAAATGTAACATTCAATTTTATTTCTATGTCAAATATCGGATATAGTTTTTCGTGATCGATTAATCACAGTCATTTATGAGACTAACGATGAAACTAAATATATTTTTCAATAAATACACATATATACTTAATGTAAACATGTAAACATGTATATTGTGCGAAATGATACAATCTTTTCTAACAACTTTCATGGCGAGATATTTTTCTAGAACGAAAACATCTCTTTCTCTCGATGATTCAGAATTCGGAGGAATAACAACTCGAGATGCTTTGCTCCTTTGGCAATAAAACTCACTTGAATACTTAACACACGAAAGTTATTTATTTATTACTAATTAATCTATTGCCATAATATAAAATTGGCAGCATATTACTCTACTAGAAATTGAATCTAATATGTGACTGTGATGAGCTCCGACTGTGAGCTAATAAAGTTGTATGATACATCACCGCTGTCTAACTTTTCTAGTTAATGATGAAGTAATATAATTCTTACTTTTTCTAGTAATTATATAAATAATACTATTTGGTACTGAAACTAACTACAACTAGACATAAAAAGCAAAACAATTTTTTAAATTTCAGATTATTTTTTATCAAGAGTATTTAAACTGATGAGATAATTACTGGTAAAAAAATATTTATTGCAATGTATTTATAATTAATATCTGTAATTAAGATTGATCAGATGCTATAGATAATGACTAGATAGTTTTTTTTTTAGGAAAGAATATAGTTTCATTTTTTTTACACACACTTAATGATGTAATGAATTAGCTAAATAAATAATTTTGAAATTAATTATTTAATAAAAACTTTTAATAATTTACAACATAAAATAACAATGGCACATTTAAACTTTAGATTATTTAAATTTTATTATCCAACATACTAATATACTAATGATATTTTGTTATTAGCTATTGTGAGTAAAATTACCAAAATAGAAATAATATCTAGTTCTTTACAAAGTATTAACTAATTGTAAGTAATTAGTATGCATTTTAACAAACTTAATGATCATCTAATATAAATCTCATTTTTAATTATATAATTAATAAGTAACATTAAAATAAAGGAAATATTGTGGAATCATGCCTAATGTTTGTAAAAAACAGTTCTTTAATTTATTTTTAATGAGATGTATTAACTAAATAATTATAAAAATTCTCAGAATTTATTGTATACTATATCTACTCAGTTAATAGTATGTAAAGTAGCTTAATTTCTTTTGCACTTTTTATATTTTTCTTATTTTTTCTAATTAATAATGAAATTCATGTAGAAGAAATTAAAAATGGTATTACTAATTTTTATTGATTATGCTACTATTAGGTAGCTGCTAGAAAGATTTTTATCAAATAATATAAGAGTTCTTTATTCGTTAATTTGGTGGAATAACACAAAAATTCTGAAAATCTTTGTGGAAAAAAATAAACATTTTCCGGATAAATTCGAAAATAATTTTTTAGTTTGAAAAAAAAAGATTTATAATTCAACTATCAAAAATTAAGTTGCAGAAGCATAGCATAGCATAAAAATAGTACAGTTTAACATAGAATTTTTTAGTTTTTTTTTTATTCGACTGTGCACAATTGAGTCGCATGATGGATAAGGGTGGAAGGATGTCTTAATATTTCTACATGTAACTTTAAAATTTGCATAACAACGCAGTGCTACCATATTTGATGTATGATGACTAAACAACAGTTCGCGAATAATTGATTGTAAATTCTAGCTAGTAATTAATCTATCTGATTTAAAAGTTTTATGTAGCCTGTACTACCTATAGTCACTATCTTTGAAATCAGATTGGTTAGTTCAATTTCTACTTGAGTAGTAACATATCTATATATAATCAAATAAAGACTCATTTTTCGTCATCCGATTGGGCTGTCGATTTTTAGCTGCTTTGAACTTTAGACAGCCGCAGGATTCTTTTAAAACATTTAAAGGTTCTGCTCTAGAATATAATTTGTTTAATGTATAATTTGCCGTAAAAGAAGGTACCGTTTTTAAGTCATTATAATATTATATTGTAGATAATTTTTCAGATTTTTTAAATCTATCATGTACATTAATGATATATTAATATTTACAGATTTTAAAAATTACTAATTAAAGATTGCAAAATTATATAAAATTCAAAATGATCAATACGATAGCATTAATAACTAGATTATTTTTACGTATATTAATTTGCATCAAACTTGGTATTTATAGATTTTGCTGATTACAAATTATAAATTAAAATTATGAATTTAAAACGGCAGTTTCAATATGGTAATTTGAAATATTTGAAAATTTGGATTATTATTAGTTCTATGTATATTCTATGTGAAATATGATCGAAATGTTAAATCTGTGATTTTTAAATTAATACAGGTTTCTACTGTGTAAAATGTATGTGCCTCGCGAACTTTTTTTATTCAGGGCATTCAGGCTCTTTGATAATTTTGCTATGTTACTATACGTACGTAACATTATTATATAATATTTTATAAAATTATTTCATATATTTATATGCTTAAATATTATGTATAATACAATTATCATGTCATAGCAACATTATTATTATATTTTCTTTTTAATAATAATAATAATTGTTTTATAGTCTTATAAATATTGTAGGTATGATATATGTATAAACAAAACTATAATATCAGTCTCGACAACATGGGTCGCATATGACATATGGCCTATGGGACTCATGCGACCTAAATAGAAAGTTAATTCTTAGACATTTAGCTTTGTCTGAGCTTAAAAAAAGCATTTCTTTTTCATAAGACAGTAGGAGACATAATGTCTCTGCAGCCTTCTAAACTTTGCGTAAAATATAAAAATACGTTCGTGAGTCAAACAATGTCCTTGATTTTTCAAGACAAACGTCATTCAAGTTGAAAGCGTTAAATTCCACGTGGAATTCATCGCGGTCACAAATCATCGGTTATCTCGCTCTCACAATCTATGTCAAAATATCTCTATCTTTTGTGGCCGACTTATCCGATGCAAAGTGGTGTACAATACATATGCATATATACATACATAAATGTATACCTACACATTTATTACACATACATGCATACATATATACATTTATTACACATACATATACATTATGCATACGTAGTACATACCTACATTTACTCGAGAGCGTGCGTGCGTATACCTATATAGTGCTCTCTCGTATTTAGCTGCACGAAATTTACCGAATGCTTACCTATAAATATGTATACACTCCCCTTGGACTTCAGGCCGATTGTAGTAGCGATTAATCGTTGCAATTAAATCATGTATATTGTATACGGATTGGAGGGAATAATAATAGAGAACAAAGATCAATCGTTTCTGAAATTTGCTTAAATCAATTCCAAAATTGAAATTATTTGAAAAATGAAATTTTTCTTGGGGCTGCCATAGAAAGTCAAAATTTCTAGTGTAATTGCAATCGTAATAACGACTCTAGACTTTTACAATAACACTTTACAATAACAAGAGCAAAAGTTTATAATAATTTTTCACTAATAGTAATATCATGACATTATTATGAAATGGTAATAATTTAATGTTTGTTGTAAAACAGTGATCGGATTTAGTTGTAGTTTTTTGTTTAATTTTCTGATGCCCATTGTTATTGCCGTTTGCGTTTTAATGTTAAGCGATCGATATTATAGTGTAGCTTTCTTATGCCCACTTCTACCAATGTAGATTAATCTCGGTTTAACTTAACTCTTAGAACTATCTTGAGAATATGGCAATATGATAGCTTTATTTTGTTATTTATGCCATTTATGGCATATAATAACTACACTTTCATTTAATTCGTATTTGTCCTTGTCATTTACAAAGATGGATGACATGAATGAAAATAAAAGTAATAATTTCTTTCTTGAAACATACCCGAATGCCTATTGTTTTCAAAAAAATGCAAGTCTGATGTATACACCTAATACAGTCAATAGACGCAGTAAATAAATAGACTGAGGATTTCTAGATAGATAATATTTTTTTAGAAAACAGGAAGATGAAATAAAAACAAACTTGTTATATCAAAATAAAATATATTCTATAAAAATACATTTTTAGTGTCACATTGTGCGTGAATATTTGCATATTCTGAGACATATTTTAAACAATTTCGTATATCTTATATGATAAGGACAATTATACAAGAGATTATATAATTAAGAATATGTTATAAGTAAAAAATCTTGATAATAGAATAATTTTTCTCTTATCAAGAGATATTCTTAATAAGAAAAACTTATTTTTATTCTTAATTTATAACATTAAAAAGAAAAGGTTTACCTACTTATTATTCGGTATTTAATACAATTTGCAATATTTATTATGAAAATGTTTTTACAATAAAATTTCTAAATATTAACGAATTTTAAATACTAACAATAAGAATTAGTACGTGAAATTTATACATATACTCTACATTGCATGTTTTAGAAAATAAAAAAATATTTGAAAAAGTTTATGAACTAAAATCAATATCTTGATAATTTTTAGTTTGTTTGTGCAGCCTTAATGAATACAGTTTAAAATTAAAAAATAACTGCAAAATTATCAAAAATATGAGAAACGTTAAAAATATTAAAGTGAATATATGAATAGGAAAAAAGGGAGTGTTATTTAGTCAAATAGTTTGGTAATGCAAATGAATGAACTTTTAAAATAAATTCCTATGAACATAAATAAAATACAAAAACAAAATACATGTTTAAACGTAGTAACACACACATGCAGACACACACACACACACACACACACACACATATTTCTACATGACTGTTATCTTCAAAACTATTATCAGATAATTTTTTATTAGAATACGTTTTAGCATATTTCCTGCATATAATGCATATTATTTTGCATGTTTTTCATAGAAAATATATATATAAATATATGTTGCTGTAAATAGATTGTACATATTATAAATAATCTAATACTTAATTATTGATTTTTTTTTGAAAAATAAATCTGTATCTCAAAAATTTATAATCTTATTATAAGAGAAGTGCAGAACATAATTAGTATAGGTAATAATCAGCAGGCATTTCAGTAATAGGGGTACTTGTATTCATACGATCGCACTCATGTCAATTGCAATATGCATGCTCAGGGAGCCAATTGAAATGCCACGTGTGTTGCAATAACAGTAAATTACGTCAACTGTATCCATTAATATTAATTATCGATTGTTAAATTGTCTGTTATAATACCTAATAACAAGCATTTGAAGGAGAGAGATTTACATTGAGCTCTCAATTGAGAAAAAGCAAGATAATTAGAAATCGATTTGTATTTTTATATTGATAATGAGCTGCTTTTATGCTGATAAAAATTAAAGAAGTGTACAATACCTAGTATTTGCCTGCTCTGACATATGGTAATAACGATCAATATTATATTGTAAATAATCATCATTGTACTGATAAGTGTGAGGCAAGTTATAATCTCCAACGATTAAAATATCAGCATTAGATGACATAGTTATCACTTCTTCAACAGAGAGACAGTGTTACTCATAACAAGCAGAAGGATTCGAGGCCGGGGGAAAATAAATGATTATGTATATAATTATGTTTATAATCCAGCCAAATATATGTCTACGAAAAATTACTCAATATATGCCGTTACCTTAAGAGCACGACTAAATAAATAATTATAAATAGTAATTGATATCCAAACGAACTACATTATCTATCCATGAGAAATACATTATAATTATCAAAGTATAACTTTACATCTGTAATGCTATCATTTAAACATGTCTCTACTAAAATAATATCAAATTCCTCAGAAGCAGAGGATATAGCACAACGCAGAGCGCATAATTTCGTTCTTAAACTATATACATTCTGATAATAAACTAAAGGAGAGCGAATCAGTTTGTTGACATTAAATTAATGTTGACAATTTCTTAGGCATTCTTTTTGTAATGAATTGTTTTATTAGTCTCGCCCGCATCCTTTGACACCTTTAATTAAGACTGCAAATCCTTGGCCATGAGATGCTTTCTTTGCTTTAACACTAGAGAAATTCGTACAGGACTATAATACCGAGATTTATTCCACACAGAATTGCCAAGACATCCTTTAGTGGGTCGGTCTAGAGTGACCTTGATGTTTTCTGCCCAGTCTCCTTATCCTAGGAACCTTATTATCGGATTGGATTTTCTGGATAATATTTTTAACAAGATCGGCATCAGTATAGTTATCACCTTCAAGCTCCTCCAGATTGTAAAATACGAGCCGATCTTCTCTTCCCTTCAATTCCTGACAATGCTTTGACTATCATCCTTTTTTTCCCCTCCATATCGATTCGATACAATTCTCGCATTTCTCTACGGAAGTCAGCAAATTCCCTGAGTATTATCTTCTTGATAGTGTTAAGAAGAGAGGAAGTTGCCTATATTCCTTCTCTCTTTCTCTTTTAATACTATTTATTCCATGCTTTGAGATACGCTTGAGGAGTTTCTATAGTATTCGTGAATTGGCCATTTTAATGAAGATGACTAGTAGGGGAGACACAGACCGGGTGAGATGCAACATGCAATTGCCACAGACGATAGGCTTTATATTATACCATTATTCTGTCCATGGTATTATAAATAAAATTTTAAAAAGAAATATAAAAGAACGAACACACAAAAATAAAGATCGAAAATAAAGCAATATATATAATATTTTATACAAATAATTATAATTATATTTTAATGTATTATAATACTTTACTTGATAATGTTTTGTACTGATTTACAAACAGATTTTAAATATAACAATTATTGAATATTTGGTCAACTAAAGTAGTTTTTTATCACGTAGGACTTGTGATAAAAAAAGCCATTAAATTTGTCTGTGCAAAGCTAATCTGTCATCTTATGTGATATTATACTGCGTTCAAAAATAATTTGAAAGTTGTTCGACTAATTGCGTTTGATAGAATGCAAATGCAGCTGCGATGATATTTAATCCTCACGCAATGAATCGAGGAAAGAGAGGAAGCTTTTATTAAATCCGCAGACTTATCATTTACCGTCAGCTGTTGATACGGAAATTCTCTCAGCCATTGATAGCATTCTAATCGAAGCTGGGTTGCGGTGCACCGACGATTACGGAGTTCAGACTTACAATTGTATGTCGCTGTTTTATATGCTTCGCAAAAGCGAATTCGGATAGAGATCTGGCTCGCATGCTCTCTGAGACACAAAAGCGAAAACTATTATTCTAGCGTAGCATTATTCCGTAACTAACGCGCAGTTGAGCGCTTATTTAAATAAAATTAGTAATGAATAAAATTTAAAAAAAAAGTATTGAAAAGATAATTGGCTTTATTTCGTAATGCGAGTACAGAGATGCGAAAAGGTAATTGCTTCTGAATTTTACTCCTATACAATCCGATTCTGTTCGCTCGAACCTTTAATCTAAAGTAAATTTGCCGAAACAAAATTTTAATTCGGATTTTGATTAATGATTATTCAATTAAAGCATGCAATTATTTTAGCAATTTTTCTCTTTGGGATTGATCCAAAATGCGCAATACAATCTTCTTTCACAATTCATTTATTTTTAATCTGCGATAAACTTTATTGGAATAAAAATTTAATTTGGATCTGAATATCATGAGTCATATTCAGTTGAAATATTTGTTCAAAGTTTTTCTACTCACAATCAGTAGATCAGTAGATCAGTAGATCTCGCTATTTTTTATTTATTTTATCAGAGTTTTATTAAATTAATGAAATATATTCAACGTATTTAACATTAATTAAAATCGAGACAAACGAAAAATTAGATAATTATATTTTCTTCGCTTTTCGCTTCACTGTTCGCTGTGTCGGTTCGTGTTCATTATACTGTTCAGTGAATAAGATACACCGTGGCACAGTGGAGCGGAAATTGGAAAACGTGAAAAATATAGAAATCAATTTCTAGTTAATTAAATTACATCAAGCTTCGTATATATAGATTTTTGGAGGGATTAATTGCGAATTTGATATCAAAATGAAAATATTCTAAATGGTGGATACAATATAACGGCCACAAATTACAAGATTTTACAATTATTATATACATTTATATATATATCACCATAGAAATTACTTTTTAAAAATTTTACAGTTATACATATTTAACTTTAAAAATTACTTTTTAATAAAAGATAAAGAGCGCCAAATGTCCGCGTTCGTAAAAATAGTTATTATGCAATATGTTGTTTTAACCTATTTTTGCTACAAAAGTAGTGACATTAAACATTACGCCAACCAAGCATGAGTTTATGCACATCATAAAATTTAATTTTTTTATCATACTTAATAGAATAATAAAATAATGCAAAAGAACTTGGTATTGACAAATTCAAAAATTGTGCTTATCATGAAATTTAATTCTTTTATTATTATGCTATAGTTATGAAAATAATAGAATATTTCGCCCAAAAAAACTTAGCGTTACTAAATAAATATGCATGCAAATTCATGTGCATGTGTGAAGTTTGTGAATGAATTTGATTAAAAATGTAAATAAATATATGTGCGAAATAGATTTAATATAGTTTACCTGTATTGTATATTAGAGACTGCTTTCTTTCTCTACGTGAAACATTAATTCACACAATAATAAATCAAAACGCCTCAAAATTAGTATTGATAAGTTTTTACTAAATATATAAATGGAATTAGATAACATAAAATTGAAAATTGTCAACAACCTATTAAGAGAAACAAGACCGTCATGATATATACAATCAATTTAGAAGAAACTGCTATTAAAATTGTCAATCAAATATAATTATATAAAAAATTAAATATATTAAACATTATTGTTATAATGTTATTAAATATTTGACGTTGACAATATAGTAAATAAATATGCATTAACCTCCTCAGTATTATTATTATTGTTGTTATTATTAGTTTTTAATTTTTTATTGTCTATTATTGCAAAAGCAACCGTACATTCTTATACTAACAATAAGAGACGACAATGACGGTGACGATAAAAACGATTTTTAAACAGATATTTTCTAATTCAATATTTTATATTCAACTGCTATTTAGCGGCTCAGTGAGCGCATACCTATCTAGTATTAGATGTACGCATTGATCAATAATTATACTTTTTTGAGTGAATTTTCGACGAGCTAGTTTTACGACAGTCACAATTTATTGTGGACTGTAAACTTTTTTTGACCGCAATATATAATATACTTGGTATATTTACCGCATACGTTACCACTAAAGAGTAAGTAAGAGGGCGATAGAGAAGAAAAAGAGAGCGAGTATAACACGTGACGTCACATAGTATTTATAAAGAACGAATGAGAGCGCGATAATGAATGAGTGGCAAGAGAATGAGCGAAATATGAGTGGCGCTCACGCTCTACAGATGGAAAGGAACGAAACGAGAAAGCGTGCAATAATAGGCTGCATATATTAAATTAAATATTATACTTAGAAAAACATAATCTCTTTAATTATTTTGCAATATTATCAATATAATATTATTAGGTGTTTTTAAATGTGAATACAAATTTAAGTAATATTAAAAAGTGAATGCACACACACACAAAGTATATTATTACTGTAACAAAAATACTTAATAAAAATTCGTGAAATTCGCCTAAAATGAACATCAAAAATGTAAAGAAAAACGCGAAATATATTTTATAGTAAAATATAATTGCAATAGATTCAATATAGGATGCAAAGAATATTTAAAATGTAAAAAAATATAATAGCAAAATAAAATGAGAGCATGAAATACAATAGCGTAATGAGAGGCCATTTTTAGTGTTCTTTTTTAAGCGGATATCCTTAACATACATAACAGTATGAAATAAAATATGTTTTTACTAAATAAATATTTTAAGATATTAAATAGCCGAAATAATGGATGTAAAATCATTTAACACTGGCAATGATTAAAAGAAAGACGAAATAATTTGGAATCTAAAAATTATATTAAATGGTACATCATACAATATTAATATCGGTAGAATATTTTAAAATACATAAAAATATAATTTTATTTTTTCTATTTTTGCATGCGTTTTTTGACTTGTGCCCCACTGTGTGTGGGTAAGAGGCGACAGTAAAACGGCACTGAAAGGATACGCCTACTTACTGACGTATACAGTACTACATCGATCCTATACGTGTACCTCGCCGCCATCGACATCGAACTATAAAAATAATGCAGATGACCGTACAGACCGTAGAACTTATTCTTTGCGACGCGTCGCGTCGCGGCAAACGGAAATAAAATGTGATTTGTTTGATTTATACACAATACCGAGGGACTCATGCTTGTCGTTTACCTTTTATACGCGATCTACTGTTTTTCGGGAAATATCTGCGTATATAATAATTTACTTAATATAAAGTTAGTACCTTGAAACTCAACACTTTTTCTTATATAAATATATTTTTTGGTATAGTAATATGTAAGCTGCTCATAATAATTTTTAATTTTGTCTTTCAAAAGTTTTTAATATGGTTCACTAAAATATTGGTTCACTGAAAAGAGTCAACAAATTTAGTTTAATTAAAAAAACCAAGAATTTTTACTTTTCCAAATAGACATGATGCATTTTTTATGACATATATATGAATAATGTATACGCAATATCTTTAAAAATTTTTAGTTTATTAGCTAAGCTTTCAAATAATTATTTTCATACGTCGTTGTCGAGAAAAAGCTCTTGGAAATTCTATTTTCTTAATAATTATTATATATAATGAATAATTATATGATCTTTTACTGTTAAGGAAACAAAAAATTGTTTTATTAAAAGTTTGTAATGGTCTGTGTTATAGTACTTTGTAATTCATCCAACATATTATTTGCAATTTTAGATATTATTATAATTTTTAACATTTTTATTAATAATAAAATTATCTTTTATTTATTAAAATTTTAATTAAGTTTCTCTCTAAATCTGAATCAGTGACTATTCACTGATTCAGATTTAGAGAGTTTGGAATTGTATCTTATAAATTATAGATAAATAGATGTGTAATTAAACAAAGCAAACAATGCAAAACTATGCTGCAGGTTATCCTATTGCATTAAATTTTTTATTCAAATTTATAATACTAACTTGTAAGCAAATTAGCACTATTATCATTTTTATATCTGGTAGTACTAAACCAAAGATCTCAGGTGCGAATCCAGTCCTGGTAGAACCAAAATAAATAAATTTTATCGCTTGTCTCTCCTCCTCGACAGAATGGCAGCCCATCAGGAGTATCCCTTGCCTCGAAACCCCCTCTACCTTGCCGTTCGGATTCGGCGTTAAACTGTAGGTCCCGCATGTGCTTGTGTACAACCTTCGTGCGCACCATAAGCATATGACTTTAGGGAAGCCCAGGTCCGACTCGGACTGTTGCGCAATTGAATGAATGAATAAATAAATCATTTTTTTATATTTGCCTTATATTCTAATAAATTTTGAATCACTAATTTTCCTAATAATTTCTTATTAGGTTAAATTAAATTTCTTCTCTACATGAAGAATTTTTCATTATTTAATTATGTAAACTCTAAAAAAGAAAAAGAAAATAGGAAGAAAGACATTGAAAATATTTATGGCATGAATAGATTATTGAAAACCTTTAAAAATAATACTCTATGTTAATAACTTTTTAACATTTAAGACATTTATTTGTATTGTGCTTTATTACTACCGTAAAAATAAAACAAGTGCAAGTCAGAAAAAAATATGTGCAATATACGTATCTTTCTTTGATTTGCACTGCTTTACTCTTATTATAAATAATATAAATAATATATTTATAGTATTCTTTATAAATTAGAACGACTATGAAATTGAATACCTATCATACATACAACATGTAAAATGATAAACTATACTACCATGGTTAACCATGGTTAAATTATACTATCCATGCAACTTTTAAGGACAATATTGCTATACGATTATGTACCATTAGTCCTGATTTACAATAAGTACTTTAAGCCGTAAGAAATTGACCAATCACAGTCGAGTATTCTTCTCACATTCTACTGTGATTGGTCAATTTCTTACGGCTTAGGGCTTAAATACCTTTAAAGCAAGGTTGTAGACTTGAGGTCAATCCAGACAAACTTGCATAGGTGCATAAGCATAAAGAAATGGATTGGTCTATTTCCTTATGCACAGGTATATGGACCAATCAATTTTCTTATGCTTATGTTTATGCGCTATGCAAGTTTGTCTGGATAGACCTTTACGCGACTAATATGTTATTGCTGCGCAACAATATGTAACGACAGCAACATCACTGTTACAAAATAAGAGAATAGAGATATTTTTCAATGAAAATACAGTAACATTTAATAATGTGCATACGTGACAGAAAAGATAAGGCATATTCCTAATAACTCTGACGCTCTAATGTCCAGATCACGTCGAGATCACGCAAAGAATGGTAACGAGTGACGTTATGATATTATGTATATTAACTATAATTAAAAATGTAAAGTTATTAAAATAATTAAAAAAAAAATGTTAAAGTAATAGATACAATTTGCACTTATTTTTAAATTATTATAAAATTCATACAATATAGAAAAACTAATTCTAAGAAATTATTGACGAAAAATATATGTAAGACATAATATAAATAGATATATGGTGACTTTTTATAAACTTGCTAATTGAAAGAATACCCAAGTTAAATTCGCAGTTAAATTCAGTTATCTTATTTAAATTAAGAATAAAACGAACAAATAAAGTTCAAAGGATTATACGCGTCTTATTGGAAAAAATCTTAATTCCGCGAAATTTTCTTTAAAATATAAATTTTATAATTAAAATTTTGTCACGCAAAAGTAAGCAAATAAATTTTAATAGAAGATTAATTACAAAAGCTCATAGAAATCTGATCATCTTATGCTTGGTTGTATAAAACTGATTATTAAGCAGCTAATAGGGGAGACAAGAAGAATGAAATAAATTTCTTACATTATTTGTCGCTAAATACCCCGCCGCCGCGCCGCCTCTAAGAAGCTATTATACAGATACGAAGGAAAACCGGGAAACCGGCGAGTGTAAAACGTGAACGAAGCATTCGAACGAGCCACGCAAGAATGGTGGATTAACAAACACTGCACGCGCCTATATCGGCATCGCAAATTCGACGCGAAAGTTTTTCTACAAAGAAAGTTTTCCACAAGTTCTATTTCTTTATTGTGCAACTTCGACTTTTTACCATCATCGCTTGATGTTGTGTCCCACTTGCTTTTCCAAGATTTTCCTGCATGCCGCTTAAAATCGCTCCCATTTTCCACCATTGTGTCTTCTAGAGGTCATTTTATCTTATAGTATTAAAACGCCGCAAGAATTCCATGATTTCTTGCAACTTTTCATTACATTTATTTTTTACCGCAGTGATTTTTTTTTAATGTAATGGCATTTGTGTTTATCTTGCTTGTGTGCAATCACGCTTGGAAAGTTGATCGAAACTTCTTTAAGGTGTCTCGATTGTTAAAGATTATTTTCCGTCACCGACACAAACTTGCAGTATATCTAACAATTGCACCAAGATATTGTCGCTTGAGAAATGACATGATGGATTTGATAAAAGAGCAAATAATAACCGTCGGAAGTATTTTTTATCAGATCGATGATTGAAAATGCTATAGCTCTAATGCAACAAGTTGAGTGAATATGATCGAGAGACCTAACGAAGGAGCAACATTTCAAAGTTTTAGAAAAGAAGGGGAAGATGATGATTAAAAAATGATGTAAATTTTACAGGGCCCACTTTGGAACCACCATTGCCCAGGCGAAAGAAATGTCCGGAGCTCGCTTACAAGACGCACGAATTTATCACGGCAGCGGACGGCGGTGGTATCGACACCATCGATTCGAACGTTGTAGCTGATAAAGTACGAGTAAGGATTACATCACTGATAATAATTTTCTATAATTCTGTGTAAACTTATAACAACATTTGCATAAACAAAAATTAACATATTAACAGGGAAGATTTATTTATTCCATCAGGAATGATTATTTCCCCTTTTCCTTTTTTTCTAATTAAATAAAATGCCAAATTTATCCTTATTTCTTTTTTAGACTTATATTAATATAATTATAATATATTAGTTATGTTAAATATACAGGGTATTTCCGGAAATTGGCGACAAATTTAAAGGGGTCCTAGATCTTGGTAAATTGTAATATTATATTTTCGGACTCTTTAGAATATGTCTTCCCTGACGTCAGATATCTTTTTAAAGAGCTAATTACAAATCTCTGAGGTTTCACGTGCAATGAAAACATTTTGGGAGAATCATTTTGCCTTTCAATATATATTGGATTATTACGAAGGGTTAATCGAGTTTGAAATATTGGTTTTCAAACCACAGGAAGTTACAGCAACGTCGGCACTGCCACCGAGTCAGCTCAGTAAGGCGATATCTCGTATCAGTACCGAGTACCGGCTGCAGTTTGCTTGGCCTAAAAGATCGCAGTTGACGAATGGCGAGACTCAGGCGCCGGTCCTAGCTGCAGGATTTCCCGGGGGTACTGCGGGCCCGCCGAGAAAATCGCTCAGCATGGGTGCGCTTAAACAGGGTATGGCACCCACTGGACCCGCGCCGGTACACAAGAAGCGACCCGGCGACTTCGGTCACAAGCGCGACGGTACTTATTTAATCTCAGCATTAATCGGGATCCTGAATAACCCAGATAGCAAAACATGAGTGTGCAAAATCATGCAAATTATTGCTGGAAACAATTTATGTATTGTTTCCACAAACATTGAATTGTAGCCTCTGTCTAGGATTCATATTTGCGGTACTTTTGCAGCAGAGATGTATAAATTATTGCTGCAAACTGTTTGCGGCAACAATATCTGAATTATTTTCATTAATAATATGTAAATATACCAATGGAGCCTTCGGGCGTAAACTGCGTTGCTGCGGAAACGTAATGAATATTAAATAAACCTTTGCTTGAAACAAATTTAATATTGTTGCTAAGCATTTGCGGACGCAGCTTTACATGTTATTTGCGCAAACTCTCGTCACGAGTTTACGCCACATATTTCGTAAATATATAGGTGTTTTGTTATCTGAGTATCGTACGCGAGTCTCGAATTTATAAAGTATCACAGTTTTATAATTTAAAAATTATTATCTTCTTTCCTCTTTCTTTCTCCTTCCCTCTCTCTTTCAATCATTTAACATTTCTGCTAGAGAGGAACCGACATCAAATCGTAAAAGGCGATGAAATGACAGATGTAAAATAGAATTTTTGAATTAAACTTTTCTAATTATAATGCCACTATTTGCAAGTCATGATATTTATGTACCTTTCCTCAGTATATCGAAAATTTGCATTTGTGATGTTTGTCATTTTATCGATGTAACGAAGTAATAAATTGAATGTAACGAAAAATATATTTATAAAAAGAAACTTAATCTCGTCATATTGCGCACGTACGTATATACGGAAAATATTATTTAACGTATGTTTGTGCATTCCCCAGGGGTTCAGGCGTCTGAACTGGAACCATTGGTGGGTAGACCGGACGGAATCGACGGTATGGTACCGGAGGGCGATGAACGAGAAGAGGACTTGTCGGATTTGAAAGTAGCTTTCAGGTCAGATTATCAGCCGAAGATGTTCGTATGGCTTATCGCGTAAAAAGATTCGATATCCTTGTGAAAGAGGAAGCGAAATAAGAGAAATAGAAAGTAAAAAAAGGCATCTACGACGATCCCGATCGGTGTGAAGACGCGATGATAACGCGACGTGACGATTATGTGATCATTACACACAAAATTGATTATTTGCAGGGGTAAAAGGTCAGGTAGAACCGTGCGGATATCGGACAATAAAGTGCGGGGCAAATCAGAGACGAGACCATTTCCCACGGCGGAGGTGATCGAGCTCCGGCGACTCGCTGACGAGTACAAGGTAATCCGTGGGAGACGTTTCGTCCTTTTGAAATTGGGGTTCTTATTCGAGGAATTCTTATTATCTCGCAAGTCGGCTCTCCCCACGCGGTATTTCGTCCATCTTTACGTGAATCCCACGTCCGATTGCCGCGCTTCGTATTTCCTGCATCCAATTGCTCAATTGATCTGATCGTTAGGGTCATCGAGTTTATCTAATTATCTGTCAGTCTTGGGGATCGGCGAACAACAATCTAATCGATCATCGAAATTCTGCATGCTTTGTTTTATCTTCCTCTATTCCGTGATGTCATCAATAACAACGAAAGTCCAGCCATTGCAAGTCTGCCAAATTAGATATTCCGCTGCTTTACATAGCGACATATAATATATTTCACTCATGACATACAAGTAAAATAATTCCGTCTTACAAAATATTTTGCAGCAAGTTAACCGTTCATTAGGCGGCTATCTCATACAACTTTTTTTTATGAAAACACATCTCTGAAATTTATCTTGAAACGATTTTCGCGATTTTATAATTTTAGGAATGCAATTCCAAAAATTTTTTGTCAAAGTAAGATACTTTAATAGTGTCTTCCTAAGCATGTTTTTGTGTGTTTTCTTAGTACCGTGTTATAGCATTGAGTCTGGTTACTTAACTTTGATTAAGTCATATATATTTAGAACGCTACAGAAACCGAATTGCAGTTTATACATATATGTTTATAGGAGATAAACCTTTTCTTTCTGAAATAAGTCACGGAATATTCATTTCAATTTTTTGTACTTACTTAGGAAACACTCTGTATAATCTGAAGCATCGAATTGAGCGGAGGTTAAGCAGATGTTAAACAGTTAAGCAGATGAAATTTTTAATGAGTTTGATTACTTGGGGTCATATTATACATATAATAAAAGTTTTAATTTTTTTCTGTAATGAATATTAAGAGAAATTTTTTAATATAGATGTATTTTAAAATCGGATAAATTGAATTTAATTGAATAAATTGAACCTAGAGATTTCACCCGCTTAGCAGTTTTTTAAATATCAATCATGCCTTCACTTAACTCGATGGTTCAGGTATACATACACTATACACTTTCTGTCTACACTTGGCGAGACACTGCCGTGCCTCTTGATAAGTATAACACTGCTCATAGTAAGTAGAATGGATTTACCTGATTGCGAGTAGAAAAGTTTTGTATCATTTTGCGAATAAGAGCATATCTGCCTGACAAATGCAAATGTGCCACGAAGAAGAGACAGCTCAGCGACGTCACGCGCTGATTGGGTTTGTTACACGCATGGCGAGACATGGGAAGAAGCGCAGTTAGAGCAATAATGCATAATGTTGGGCTGTCTTTTGCCACTGAATTTCACGGATGCACGCTCATTCACAGATCTTTATTAATTACAATTTCTCATTAATAATTGCGAAAAATGCAAAATGGTGCCCTTTTTTTATTCAATTTAATCCGCTCTACCTATCCATGAGCAGTATTATACCTATTATCAGACATCCTGTATAAAATCATGTATCTCACTAAAGAAAAAGAAAACAGTACTTTAAGGTAATTCGTTCAAGGATAGAGTGGAAGACTTAATCGGAGTTGATGTTGATCAACATCGGTGTGACCAATTTTTTTAGTGTTACCCTTCTTAGAAAATGTGTCGCGACACCCAGCGGTAGATTAGATTTTCATGGAAATAACAACATAGACACATAGAGACGGATGCTGATACATTTTGATTTGCGTTAGCATCGTGACTGGGGTTGCGGTCTGGCAGCCGAAGACGAGGCTTCGCTATGGAAACGAGTCTCCAGTAACCATGCGCTCAACGCCTTATCCCTTGCCAGGCCAGTACACTATACTCCATCATTTTCCAACGAGAGAAGCTCGTTTTTATTGTTATTGTTGTTGTCATTGTTGTTATTGTTGTTATTGTTGTCGTCATTGTATTGTCGTTGTTACGTGAGTAAACGGTTGTTGAGTTGTTCAACAATCGCGATTCATGTACATTCTTTTTCATTTATCAGTTTATTATTGAAATATTTCATGGAAACGCATAGTTAGATATCGCGTAATAACTTTTCAGAAATATTTCTAACGCCAAAATATTCTGATGGTATTAATTATATGTATTAAATGTATGTTTGTTTAACATAGTTCCCGCTCTCGAATTTTAACTACGAATTTTAACTTTCAAATACGAAAAAGATAATAAATGAGAAATTTAGTTTGAATTTCCTAGCGCAAAACATTTTCAGAAATGTGTGATTTCAACCACACTTTGTGTATTTTGAACGCACTTTGAACACAACTATGTACCGTTTCAAGCAATTCGTACTCTTAAGGGCCCTGGCACAGAAAAACTTAAGCAGTATATAAGCAAATTGACCAATTACAGTCAAGTATTCTCAAAAACTTAAGATAGTCATTGGTCAATTTGCTTACTGCTTAAGTTTTTCTATGTACCCTGGCCCTAATCTATTTGTCTATTTGTCATTTCGAAGGTCGTCATCGTACTTAAAGAGATGGATCTTTCCAATGGGATTGCGTTTAAGTCACTCGAAATTCTTACATCCGACAGACACAAATGCATCAAACACCTCGCTTATCGGATTTACACGCGTTATCGTCCACACACGTTGTATCCACTGTGCGATCGTAAACGCTGTTCATCACGGATTTGCCGTTCACGCGCAAAACAATAAAAGCGAAAACACTCGCGAGAGTTTGAGCGTGCTCGCACCTTCACACGGATTCCGTCGTAGTTAGCTAGTTCATTTTATCGATTCGAACGAATCGATGGTCGGCTTGACATGATTGTCATATAAAATCGCCTTTTGATCGATTCAGGTCGGTCACTAAGGAGGAGAAAGAGAAGGAGAACACGAGGAAGGTCGCGCCGATCGCCACTATGTTACCGGCGGGTCAACCGTCCTCGGAGCAAACCAGACCGATTCGCGGCATAATGCAGGAGGACATGAAGGCAGTATGCAAATATCTTATCGATCAGTTTATCCTCTTACGGAAAATAAGCTGCTTTTATCGAACATCATCGAAATATCCTAAAGTCGAGATGTAACTGATTCTTTTCTATTATCTTAAAATCGCTCGAGTGTTATACTCTTTCTTTTTAATTTATGCACGATGTCTTGAAACGATCGGTTTTATCCACAACAATTATTTTGCAACTCTTACCTTTCGCGACTTTTTTTAAAGAAAGATGTAGGGCAATTATCAGATAAATTAATATTGCTATATGGTTTATTGTTTTTACTTACCGGAGAATATATACATATATATGTATATGTAGGATAATCGGGGAAATTGCTGAGACTATTATAGCTATTATTTTGTAACAGCTATTTGATATTTTATATTTTATATTATTATATCATGGACAGAACAAAATAAATTTAATATTGTAAGTTGAAGAAAGAACTCCATCATTTTTATTAGCAATGCAAATAAATATTTAAAAAAGGCAAATAAATAAAAAAACAAATAAATTGCTGCAATGTTTATCTGAATATGCACAATAATCAAGGCGTTTTTGAAAATTATTAAATTTCTAACATTAATAACTATAACTGCGTTTTCGAAGAACTTTAGGTAAATTTTCATAGAAATGGTTGGTCAGATCTTCCAAACATACAGGGTGGTCCACTTGACTCGCGAGCATCTGAAATATCTCATATCTTTTATTTTTGATGTGATACACGAAAAAATGTTTAAGGAAAAAGTTGCGGTAAATCGTTCAAGGGAGCAATTATAATGACAGAAAAAGTTTTTTCAAGATCATTTTTTTAGAGATATCTTCGAAACCTGATGCGATAGAGCAATACGGGCAACGAATTCGGTTTCAGCACGTTAAAATCCTTTAGAAACGACTATTAAGATCTGAGGATCAAAATTGACGTCGGCCTGTGTTACCATTACAAGAACTTAATATTTTATTTTTTGTTACTTTTATTTTTATTAGTTAATAATTATTATCAACGTACTTAAATGATTATTA